>NW_020931876.1:0-331 GCF_003984885.1 Neopelma chrysocephalum | reverse complement strand
GAGGAGAGAGGGAGAAAAGGAGAGAGGAGAGAGGGAGAAAAGGAGAGGAGACAGGAGACATGAAAGAGGGAGAGAGGAGGGAGGGAAAAACGAGTGAGGGAGAGAGGAGAGAGGGAGAGAAGCCCACAATGAGCAGAGAACACATGTCACCTCTCCAACTTAATTTTTGGTTTAATTTCAATTCCTGCCACTGTTCTGTTGAGGTTGCTTTCACAATTCCATGCTTTCACACCCTGGTTACTCACTATTTTGTGTTTTTCACAACTGTGCTCTTTTCAAGTGCAAAAAAAACCCGCAATCCCTGTTTTATTTGAGAGGAAAACACTGAAGG
>NW_020931875.1:0-328 GCF_003984885.1 Neopelma chrysocephalum | reverse complement strand
GGGAGAAAAGGAGAGAGGAGAGAGGGAGAAAAGGAGAGAGGAGAGGGGGAGAGGGGAGAAAAGAGAGAGGGAGAGGAGACAGGAGACATGAAAGAGGGAGAGAGGAGAGAGGGAGAGAAGCCCACAATGAGCAGAGAACACATGTCACCTCTCCAACTGAATTTTTGGTTTAATTTCAGTTCCTGCCACTGTTCTGTTGAGGTTGCTTTCACAATTCCATGCTTTCACACCCTGGTTACTCACTATTTTGTGTTTCTCACAACTGTGCTCTTTTCAAGTGCAAAAAAACCCGCAATCCCTGTTTTATTTGAGAGGAAAACACTGAAGG
>NW_020931874.1:0-566 GCF_003984885.1 Neopelma chrysocephalum | reverse complement strand
TCTCCCTTACTTTCAGAAACACCATGTAACTTATTTTCTCCCTCACCAGGTATGGCACACGGTGACGGCAGCAGCCTCTGACCACAGAGAGCAGCACACTCTTGGGCAGTATCTCAGTACTTGCAATTACCTCTGGGATTTTTTTGCAGGAGATGTACGCAGCCTCACAGGGCCAAAGCCCACTCAGGATGAGGCGATGGGCATGGTTCGGTCCTCTCGAGCTGTCCTTGTCAGTAATCTCCGAATATTAAAAGGATCAGCAATGAAGGATTGAGCTTTTTTGGTTGCAGGTGCTATCTGGCTAACCTTTGGGAGCAGATGAGCATTGGAGGAGAGTCGGGGAGGCAGCAGGAGGAGCGGGGATCCACTGCAGCTTTACAAATGCCCTCTAATTTTGTCTCTCCCTCCCTCAGGTATCCCAGAAGATGACAGGCACAGCGTGTGACTCCGGTCAGAGCCAGTGAGCTCATTCAGCAGCCGGGCTTCAATGGGTTAAGAGCTCCTCCTTTCTTTCATGGGATGGGACTTCTCAAGCTATTCCTGCTTTATTGAAGCATCAGCTTTGG
>NW_020931873.1:0-1360 GCF_003984885.1 Neopelma chrysocephalum | reverse complement strand
ATGGGACTTCTCAAGCTATTCCTGCTTTATTGAAGCATCAGCTTTGGCATCTAAAGAAGCAGAGCTATATATGGCAATGAAGAGGATTACACTCAAATGCAGGGTTTTTAAATTTAATAATTTTGCATGCTGTGTTGGTAAGGTGCTTTTGTAATTTGTTATGTTTTTTTCTTTTCCTTAGGAGCCTTGCATCTTTTGGGATCTCCCGATCATCTCAACTGCAGCTTGGCATTTTTTCACAAGAATGATCCTGTCCCAAGGTGAAGTTCCTCTGTGTTGAAGATGGCCACAGACAGCCAGGTTTCCAAGTAGTCAGTGGGGGGTTACAGCCCAGAGATGGAGTGAGGGCTCAGGTGCCATCTTAGGAATTGCCAGGGGTGTTTTGAAGGCAGTATGGATGGAAAGCAGTGTCCAGGAGCCCCCTAAATGCCTGTGAAGGCACCCACTGACTTTTCAGATGTGCCACTTAAGTTTTCCTCTCATTCACCCAGATATTCCATGCAATTACAGCTGCAGTCTTTGGCTGCAGGCAGTGACCCTGGGTGGTTTCCCTAAAGAGAAGGGAGACTCTGTCAGCTGTCCCCATCTATCTGTGTGACTTTGGTTAGGGTTTCTTTACAGTGCCAGAGGGACAGGGTGTAAAGCAGAGTTGAACAGAACAGAGGCCAGAGGAGCAGAGCGAGAAGGTGGGTCCTCACCTGACATCAGCACAAAGCTGTGGCTTTTGGCCCCACGTTTACTTGATGTGGTAAAGATTTTCTTGTTTTGGTTTGTTTTTTCTTTGTTTTCAGATGCAGAGCCCTGAGCCCAGGAGGCTCTAGGCACCGGAGGGGAGGTGATCCGGGTGAGTACCGGTGAGCAAGGTGAGCATCGACTCCAGGCCAGAACTAGGTGGTCTTTTACAGGTGTTGTGGTGAATGTGTGCACATGCTTTGTTTCTTGTGTTTTCCAGGGGGTCTGCCACCTTCTCACAGACAGTCCAATGCTTAGGGGACCCTGCTGGTAAGACGTCACTGTCGAGGAGAGGTGGGTAGGAGGCACCCCAGGAAAGCCATCCTTTCAGGCAGTATCTCAGTATGTACATTTGCCTTTGGCTTTTTTACTTTGCAGAGAATGTGTGCAGCCTCAGAGGGCCAGATCCACCTGTCAATTAGGTTTGATGGTCTTCAGCTGTCCTCATCAGTAGTCTCCTAGTACTACGAGGCTCATCAATTAAGGCTCAACCTTTTCCAGTTACAGGTGCCCTCCAGCCTGCCTTTGGCAAAGGAGGAGCATTCAGGTGGAGTCAGGGAGGTAGTGAGGAGGTGCTGGGGTCTCCCTTACTTTCAGAAACACCATGTAACTTATTTTCTCCCTCACC
>NW_020931872.1:0-653 GCF_003984885.1 Neopelma chrysocephalum | reverse complement strand
CCCCAGCACGTCCCTCCCCGAGGAAGAAGAGCAAAACCATCAAAAAATCCCAAAACTAAGCATTTATGATGTCTTTTAAAGAGATTTTAAGGTTGGGAGAAAAATAAAGCCCCAGAGCAAAGTCAGTCGTGATCCAGAGGGATCCAATGGATCCAAGCCTGGAGCGAGGGTCTCCACGGGCATCAGGGAGGAAATGGGGAGGCTTGGGCTGGATGGGGCTGGGAGGGGAGAGCAGGGGCTGCCTCACGAGCCACTTCCAACCATCTCCACCCAGTTCCAACTGGTTCTGGATGGTTCCATGGTTGCCATGGGATGTCCTTTTGTGATGTGGGAGTGGTGCTGTCCCCAGAGCCCATTGTGACCCCGGGGGGTTTTGGGGGCACAGATCCCGGGGGTGCTGCTCCCAGGGGAGCCCCCCCCATCCCCCAGGAGGCAGCAGCTCCCAGGGATCCCCTCCCGGGCTCAGGACAACGGGAATGGCGGAGAGGGCGAATCCCGGCACTTCCAGCAAAGCGAAGGCAAACCAGAGGAGACGGCGCGAGGTGAGGGATGGGATGGGATGGAACGGGAGGGAGAGGCTGGGGGTGGGATGGGGATACAGAGCTTGGATGGGGACACAGGGACATGGGATGGGTTCACAGAGCTGGGATGGG
>NW_020931871.1:0-669 GCF_003984885.1 Neopelma chrysocephalum | reverse complement strand
CCCCAGCACGTCCCTCCCCGAGGAAGAAGAGCAAAACCATCAAAAAAATCCCAAAACCAAGCATTTATAACATCTTTTAAAGAGATTTTAAGGCTGGGAGAAAAACAAAGCCCCAGAGCAAAGTCAGTCATGATCCAGAGGGATCCAGTGGATCCAAGTCTGGAGCGAGGGTCTCCATGGGCATCAGGGGGGGAAATGGGGAGGTTTGGGCTGGATGGGGCTGGGAGGGGAGAGCAGGGGCTGCCTCACGAGCCGCTTCCAACCATCTCCACCCAGTTCCAACTGGTTCTGGATGGTTCCATGGTTGCCATGGGATGTCCCTTTGTGATGTGGGAGTGGTGCTGTCCCCAGAGCCCATTGTGACCCCGGGGGGTTTTGGGGGCACAGATCCCGGGGGTACCGCTCCCAGGGGAGCCCCCCCCCCAATCCCCCAGGAGACAGCAGCTCCCAGGAATCCCCTCCCGGGCTCAGGACAACGGGAATGGCGGAGAGGGCAAATCCCGGCACTTCCAGCAAAGCGAAGGCAAACCAGAGGAGACGGCGCGAGGTGAGGGATGGGATGGGACGGGAGGGAGAGGCTGGGGGTGGGATGGGGACACAGGGAGATGGGATGTGGGTACATGGAGCTGGGATGGGGACACAGGGACATGGGATGGGTTCACAGAGCTG
>NW_020931870.1:0-825 GCF_003984885.1 Neopelma chrysocephalum | reverse complement strand
ACACAGGGAGCTGGGATGGGGATACAGAGCTGGGATGGGGACACAGGGAGATGGGATGTGGGTATATGGAGCTGGGATGGGGACACAGGGAGATGGGATTGGAACAGATGGAGCTGGGATGGGGACACACAGAGCTAGGATGGGTTCACAGAGCTGGGATGGGGACACAGAGAGCTGGGATGGGGAAACAGAGTTGGGATGGGGACACAGGGAGCTGGGATGGGAACACAGAGTTGGGATGGGGACACACGGAGATGAGATTGGAACACACGGAGATGGGATGGGGACACACGGAGCTGGGATGGGGAGGGGGATGGGCTTGAGCTGTGCCTTCATCCCACGACTCCTCCTGCCCATGGATGGGATACAGGGAAATGCAGGTGGGACACAAGGTACCACAGGTGGGATACAGGGAACAACATTGGGACAGATGGAACTACAAGTGGGACACAGGGAACCACAGGTGGGACACAGGGCAGTCAGGGCCAGACCTCACCCTTCCATGGGATGAGGCTGCCACGGCTGCCCAGCCCACAGAGCTCTGGGGCCACTGGGAACCACCACAAACATGCAGGGAGACAGCACCGAACATCTTCCCAATCCCAACCCCAACCCCGACCCCAGGAGCTGCTGACAGGGAGACGGGAACGAGGCCCAGGGCCACTCATCCTCTCTGCTCTGTCCCCCCCAGCAGAGCCCGTTCGTGCCCCGCTCCAGAGTGCCAGAGGACGACTCCTCCAGCGAGCCCACCAGCCAGGCACGGGCCGCCCGCTCCCCACCCGGGGCCACCGCCAGCCGCCAGCCCAGGCCGGCCACCAGGAGCAG
>NW_020931869.1:0-931 GCF_003984885.1 Neopelma chrysocephalum | reverse complement strand
AGGAAGATGGGATGGGGATACACGGAGCTGGGATGGGGACACAGGGAGATGGGATGGGGACACAGAGCTGGGATGGGGACACATGGAGATGGGATTGGAACACACGGCGCTGGGATGGGGACACACGGAGCTGGGATGGGGAGGGGGATGGGCTTGAGCTGTGCCTTCATCCCACGACTTCTCCTGCCCATGGGTGGGATACAGAGAAATGCAGGTGGGACACAGGGAACTACAAGTGGGACATAGGCAGGCACAGGTGGGACACAGGAAGCCAGAGGGGTGGGACACAGGGAACCACAGGTGGGACACAGTAGACAAAGGTGAGACATGGGGAACCAAAGGTGGGACACAGAGAAATGCAGATGGGACACAAGGCACCACAGGTGGGACACAGGGAACAACATTGGGACAGATGGAACCACAGGTGGGACATAGGGAACAACATTGGGACAGATGGAACTACAAGTGGGACACAGGGAAATGCAGATGGGACACAAGGCACCACAGGTGGGACACAGGGAACAACATCGGGACAGATGGAACTACAAGTGGGACACAGGGAACCACAGGTGGGACACAGGGCAGTCAGGGCCAGACCTCACCCCTCCATGGGATGAGGCTGCCACGGCTGCCCAGCCCACAGAGCTCTGGGGCCACTGGGAGCCACCACAAAGACGCAGGGAGACAGGACCGAACATCTTCCCAATCCCAACCCCAACTCCGACCCCAGGAGCTGCTGACGGGGAGACGGGAACGAGGCCCAGGGCCACTCATCCTCTCTGCTCTGTCCCCCCCAGCAGAGCCCGTTCGTGCCCCGCTCCAGAGTGCCAGAGGACGACTCCTCCAGCGAGCCCACCAGCCAGGCACGGGCCACCCGCTCCCCGCCCGGGGCCACCGCCAGCCGCCAGCCCAGGCCGGCCACCAGGAGCAG
>NW_020931868.1:0-372 GCF_003984885.1 Neopelma chrysocephalum | reverse complement strand
ACCCGCGACATGGGTGTGACCCCCCCAAAACACACGTGTGGGACCCGCGAGGTGGATGTGACCCCCTAAAACACGTGTGGCACCCGTGACATGGGTGTGACCCCCCCAAAACACACGTGTGGCACCCGCGACATGGGTGTGACCCCCCCAAAACACGTGTGGGACCTGCGACGTGGGGGGGACCCCCCCCAAAACACGTGTGGGACCCGCGACATGGGTGTGACCCCCCCAAAACACACGTGTGGGACCCGCGAGGTGGATGTGACCCCCTAAAACACGTGTGGCACCCGTGACATGGGTGTGACCCCCCCAAAACACACGTGTGGCACCCGCGACATGGGTGTGACCCCCCCAAAACACGTGTGGGACCTG
>NW_020931867.1:0-552 GCF_003984885.1 Neopelma chrysocephalum | reverse complement strand
TTGTGCAGATCTAACCAGGAGAGGTTGGCACTTGAACCCAGCCCTTGCAGGAAGACAGGAGTGGTCTGACAGTGGCAGTACTGGATTGGAACACGTGGCACACAAGTGCTACACAACAAGCCTACTGTGCTACAGGGGACACCGAGATGTGCACACACAATTAGGGATATTTAAACACAATTAGGGATATTTAAGCACATATTCTGGAGGATGGACAAAATACTCATTCTAATTCCTTCTGTTCAACTAACCAGTTTTTGCTGTGCTACAATCATGAATAATGCCCATGTCAGATGGGAATGCTGCCCACCACAGCACCCTCCCTTGGCTCCTCCCACCCATCCTCCAGAATATGTGCTTAAATATCCCTAATTGTGTTTAAATATCCCTAATTGTGTGTGCACATCTCGGTGTCCCCTGTAGCACAGTAGGCTTGTTGTGTAGCACTTGTGTGCCACGTGTTCCAATCCAGTACTGCCACTGTCAGACCACTCCTGTCTTCCTGCAAGGGCTGGGTTCAAGTGCCAACCTCTCCTGGTTAGATCTGCACAA
>NW_020931866.1:0-317 GCF_003984885.1 Neopelma chrysocephalum | reverse complement strand
GCTGGGGAGGGACTGGGCTGGGACTGAGGTCACTGGGGAGGGAACTGAGATGGGACTGGGAGCACTGGGAAAGGGACTGCAGGGACTGGCGTAGGACTGGGGAGGGACTGCAAGGGGACTGTGACAGGACTGGGGAGGGGACTGGGGAGTGTGCCTGGGATGGGCCTGAGAATTTCTGGGGAGGGACTGGGACCACTGGGATGGGAGCGCTGTCTCTGGGTTGGGATGCAGATGTACTGGGAAGGGACTTGGGAGGGACTGGGATTTGATTGGAAGCACTGGGGGGGGACTAGGAATCATTTAGGAGGGACTGGGAT
>NW_020931865.1:304-905 GCF_003984885.1 Neopelma chrysocephalum | reverse complement strand
TCTGGGGAGGGACTGGGACCACTGGGATGGGAGTGCTGTCTCTGGGTTGGGACGCAGATGTACTGAGGAGGGACTGGGGAGGGACTGGGAATCACTTAGGAGGGACTGGGATGGGAGCAGGCGAACCGGGGAAGGACTGGGTTGCACTGTGGGAGCACACTTGGGAGGGAAAGGGAGTGGTGGGTTGCACTGGGGGAAGTGGGGAGAGACTGGGATGAGAGTGGAGGCACTGGGGTGGGACTGGGATAGGACTGGAGGAACCGGGGAGGGAGCAGGGAGGGGCTGCAAGGGGACTGGGATGGGACTGGGATGGGAATGGGATGCACAGGAGAAAGGAGCGGAATGCACTGGGGAGGGACTGGGAGCAATGGGACAGGGACTGCAGGGACTGGCATAGGACTGGGGAGGGACTGCAAGGGGACTGTAACATGACTGGGGAGTGGGCCTGGGATGGGACTGGGAAGCACAGGGGAAAAGGATCAGGATGCCCTGGGGAGGGACTGAGGGCACTGGGGAGGGAATTGGGATGGGACTTGGATGGTCTGGGGAGGGAGTGGGATGCATCGGGGAGATGGACTGGGAGGGACTGGGGGCAGTGGGG
>NW_020931865.1:0-204 GCF_003984885.1 Neopelma chrysocephalum | reverse complement strand
GGGGGGGGGACTGGGAGCACTGGAATGGGACTAGGGTCATTGGGGAGGGACTGGGGACCGTGGCACTGGGGGCACTGGGATAGGAGTGAGATGTGCTGGGGAGGGACTGGGCTGGGCCTGGGGGCACTTGGGGGAACTGGGCTGGGCCTGGGATTCTCTGGGGAGGGACTGGAGGCACTGGGATAGGACTGAGAGGCACTGGGG
>NW_020931864.1:0-802 GCF_003984885.1 Neopelma chrysocephalum | reverse complement strand
GGACTGCAAGGGGACTGTGACAGGACTGGGGAGGGGACTGGGGAGTGGGCCTGGGATGGACTGGGATGCACAGGGGAAAAGGACCGGGATGCCCTGGGGAGGGACTGAGGTCACTGGGGAGGGATGGGGATGCGTCTGGGGCACTGGGGAGGGAATTGGGATGGGACTTCGATGTTCTAGAGAGGGAGTGGGATGCACTGGGAGGGACTGGGGGCAGTGGGGAGGGATGGGGATGGGACTGGGGACACTGGAGAGGGACTGGGGACACTTGGGGAATTTGGGCTGGGAGTAGGGACACTGGGGAGGGACTGGGAGCACTGGGATGGGACTGGGGTCATTGGGAGAGGGACTGGGGACAGTGGGATAGGAGTGAGATGCACTGGGGAGGGACTGGGATTCACTGGGGGGGCACTGGGATGAGTTTGGAGTCACTGGGGAGGGCACTGGGATGGGACTATGATAAGACTGGGGGAACTGGGAAAGGACTGGGTTGCACTGGGGGGCACACTTGGGAGGGACTGGGGCAACTGCGTTTCACTGGGGGAAGTGAGGGGGACTGGGATGGGACTGTGGGCACTGGGGTGGACTTGGAGCACTGGTGGCACTGGGATAGGACTGGGGGAACTGGGGAAGGACTGCATGGACTGGGATAGGACTGGGGATGGATGGGGGAAGGACTGGGGAGGGACTGCAAGGGGACTGTGACAGGACTGGGGAGGGGACTGGGGTGTGTGCCTGGGATGGGCCTGAGAATCTCTGGGGAGGGACTGGGACCACTGGGATGGGAGTGCTGTCTCTGGGT
>NW_020931863.1:0-717 GCF_003984885.1 Neopelma chrysocephalum | reverse complement strand
TGGGGAGGGAACTGGGATAGGACTGAACCAGTAGGGAAGGACAGGGGTGCACTGTGGAGGGACTGGAATACAGCAGGGAAGCACTGGTAGGGGACTGGGATCACTGGGGAGGGAATTAGGATGGGACTGGGGGCAGTGGGAAGGGACTGGGCGAACTGGGGAAGGACTGGGTTGCACTGCGGGAGGACACTTGGGAAGGAATGGGTGCGCTGGCTTGCACTGGGGGAAGCGGGAAGGGACTGGGATGAGAGTGGGGGCACTGGGGTGGGACCGGAAGCACTGGTGGCACTGGGATAGGACTGGGGGAACTGGGGAGGGAGCTGGGAGGGACTGCGAGGTGACCGGGATGGGAATGGGATGCACAGGGAAAAGGAGCACAACGCACTGGGGAGGGACTGGGATGGGACTGGAGCCACTTCCAGGGAGTTGGATGCACTGGGTCCGACGAGGGGCACTGGGGAGGGACTGGGGGTAGTGAGGAAGAACTGGGATGGGACTGAGGGCAATGGAGAGGGACTCGGGGGACTGGACTGGAAGTGGGGGCACTGGACTGCCATCCACTGGTATGGGATTCTCAGGGGAGGGACTGGGGGAACTGGGATGGGACAGGGGTCATTGGGGAGGGATTGGGGACACTGGGACTACAGGCGCTGGGCTGGGACTGAGATGCGCTGGGGAGGGACTGGGCTGGGACTGAGGTCACTGGGGAGGGAACTG
>NW_020931862.1:0-742 GCF_003984885.1 Neopelma chrysocephalum | reverse complement strand
TTCCCAAGAGTTTTTGAGGTGGATTTCTGCCATTCCCAAGAGTTTTTGGGGTGGATTTCTCAGGTTCTGCCATTCCCAAGAGTTTTTTGGGTGGATTTCTGCCATTCCCAAGAGTTTTGGGGGTGGATTCCTCAGGTTCTGCCATTCCCAAGAGTTTTTGGGGTGGATTTCTGCCATTCCCAAGAATTTTTTGGGGTGGATTTCTCAGGTTCTGCCATTCCCAAGAGTTTTTTGGGGTGGATTCCTCAGTTTCTGCTCCCCACCACACCCATTCCCTGTTGGGAGGAACCTTTATTCCCTGAATAAAAGCCCATTCCAGGTGTTTCCCGGGTCTCCCTACGGCTCCTTCCAGCGGCTCCGGCGTCCCCGGCGCAGCCTCGGCCTCCGGAGCAGCTCCAGCCCCCGTTGTGCCCCCATGGCCAAGCGGCTTTGGGGGGGCACAGGGGGGTCACTTTGGGGTCCTGCCCCCCATCCCAGTGGATCCCAGTGGATCCCAGGGGATCCCAGGGGATCCCAGAGGTTTTTAGGACTCACTTGAGGTCCGAGAGCTCCCGGATGAGCCCCCGGATGACGTCGGAGGCGTCCGGAGGCTCCGCCCTGGGGCTGTTGGATGAGGGGGGGGTCAGGGTTGTCCCATCCCAAAAATTCGGGGGGTTTGGTTCAAAAGAGGGGTTTGATCCCAAAAAAGGGGTTGGCCTGGAGACACCCACCTGGTCCAGCCGTTCCCGAGGGATTTGGGGTG
>NW_020931861.1:0-574 GCF_003984885.1 Neopelma chrysocephalum | reverse complement strand
TTGGGGTGGATTTCTGCCATTCCCAAGAGTTTTTGGGGTGGATTTCTCAGGTTCTGCCATTCCCAAGAGTTTTGGGGTGGATTCCTCAGTTTCTGCTCCCCACCACACCCATTCCTTGTTGGGAGGAACCTTTATTCCATAAATAAAAGCCCATTCCAGGTGTTTCCCAGGTCTCCCTACGGCTCCTTCCAGCGGCTCCGGCGTCCCCGGCGCGGCCTCGGCCTCCGGAGCAGCTCCAGCCCCCGTTGTGCCCCCATGGCCAAACGGCTTTGGGGGGGCACAGGGGGGTCACTTTGGGGTCCTGCCCCCCATCCCAGTGGATCCCAGTGGATCCCAGGGGATCCCAGGGGGGGTTTGGGACTCACTTGAGGTCCGAGAGCTCCCGGATGAGCCCCCGGATGACGTCGGAGGCGTCCGGAGGCTCCGCCCTGGGGCTGTTGGATGAGGGGGGGGTCAGGGTTGTCCCACCCCAAAAATTCGGGGGGTTTGGTTCAAAAGAGGGGTTTGATCCCAAAAAAGGGGCTGTTCCTGGAGACACCCACCTGGTCCAGCCGTTCCCGAGGGATTTGGGGTG
>NW_020931860.1:0-331 GCF_003984885.1 Neopelma chrysocephalum | reverse complement strand
TCTGGACACTCCAACACCTGAATCTCCCCCCCAAAGTGCCCCCACCATTCCAGGCATTCCCATAATTCCCTAATTCCCTGTGCAGGTGACAACCTTCCCTATCCCCCTGTTCCCTCCTCTGGACACTCCAGTGCCCCCCAAAGTGCCCCCACCATTCCCGTAATTCCCTAATTCCCTGTTCCATGCCCAGGTGACAACCTTCCCTATCCCCCTGTCCCTCCTCTGGACACTCCAACACCTGAATCTGCCCCCCCAAAGTGCCCCCACCATTCCAGACATTCCCGTAATTCCCTAATTCCCTGTGCAGGTGACAACCTTCCCTATCCCCTGT
>NW_020931859.1:0-700 GCF_003984885.1 Neopelma chrysocephalum | reverse complement strand
ACGCACTGAACCATCCCTTTGCTCCTCTGGAACGGGGCCTGGCTCCAGCGTTTGCTGCTCTGGTGGAGCAGCACCTGTTTGCTGCCCACGTCGCTCACCACGCTGGCAAAATAGTCCCCTTTGCCGTGCCACGTCACCTGCTTCACGGGCTGGGGGGGAAAAAGGGAGGGAGGTGGAATTCAGGTGGAAAATAAAAATAAATAAATTTTTTTGTGACCCTTTGCCGTGCCACGTCACCTGCTTCACGGGCTGGGGGGGAAAAAGGGAGGCAGGTGGAATTTGGGTGGATTGAACAGTCAAAAATAAAAAAAATTAAATTTTTTTGTGACCCTTTGCCGTGCCACGTCACCTGCTTCACGGGCTGGGGGGGAAAACAGGGAGGGAGGTGGAATTTGGGTGGATTGAATGGAAGAAAATAAAAATAAATAGATTTTTTTGTGACCCTTTGCCGTGCCACGTCACCTGCTTCACGGGCTGGGGGGTGAAAGGGAGGAGGTGGAATTCAGGTGGATTGAATGGCCAAAAATATAAAAATAAATAAATTTTTTTGTGACCCTTTGCCGTGCCACGTCACCTGCTTCACGGGCTGGGGGGTGAAAGGGAGGAGGTGGAATTCAGGTGGATTGAATGGCCAAAAATATAAAAATAAATAAATTTTTTTGTGACCCTTTGCCGTGCCACGTCACCTGCTTCACGGGCT
>NW_020931858.1:0-773 GCF_003984885.1 Neopelma chrysocephalum | reverse complement strand
ACGCACTGAACCATCCCTTTGCTCCTCTGGAACGGGGCCTGGCTCCAACGTTTGCTGCTCTGGTGGAGCAGCACCTGTTTGCTGCCCACGTCGCTCACCACGCTGGCAAAATAGTCCCCTTTGCCATGCCACGTCACCTGCTTCACGGGCTGGGGGGGAAAACAGGGAGGGAGGTGGAATTCAGGTGGAAAATAAAAATATATAAATTTTTTTGTGACCCTTTGCCGTGCCACGTCACCTGCTTCACGGGCTGGGGGGTGAAAAGGGAGGGAGGTGGAATTCGGGTGGATTGAATGGCCCAAAAATAAAAATAAATAAATTTTTTGGTGATGTTTGGTGTTGGTATTGTTTAGTATTGTATAAATAGATAAGAGCTAAGTAGATTTAATTTCTGTAGCCCTTGCTGCTCTGGTGGAGCAGCACCTGTTTGCTGCCCACGTCGCTCACCACGCTGGCAAAATAGTCCCCTTTGCCGTGCCACGTCACCTGCTTCACGGGCTGGGGGGGAAAAAGGGAGGGAGGTGGAATTCAGGTGGAAAATAAAAATAAATAAATTTTTTTGTGACCCTTTGCCGTGCCACGTCACCTGCTTCACGGGCTGGGGGGGAAAAGGGAGGCAGGTGGAATTTGGGTGGATTGAACAGTCAAAAATAAAAATAAATAAATTTTTTTGTGACCCTTTGCCGTGCCACGTCACCTGCTTCACGGGCTGGGGGGTGAAAGGGAGGAGGTGGAATTTGGGTGGATTGAATGGAAGAAAATAAAAATAAATA
>NW_020931857.1:0-6100 GCF_003984885.1 Neopelma chrysocephalum | reverse complement strand
ATATATATATATATATAATTTCACAGGGAAAGGGGAAGGGAAGAACAAAACCCAAAATAATATATATATATTATATTATCCCGCTCAGTAGCCCAAGGTCTATCAACTAAAAGAATTAACAAAGAAGATCTTACTACTCTCCTTGGGACAACGCAGAATCACGCTGGGGTGACTGGTGGCTGCCAGCGGCCTCCGCCTCCCAAGGTCGACAAGGCCTTACCAGGCCTCACTCTCCAAGCCGGCAGACTCAACACAGGGAGATCTGCACCTCCAAAGCCGCCGGAAGGAAAAAAAAGAGCGAAGGTCTTTCCTCCCTTCTTCTTATACCCCAGTTTACGTAAAAATCGTAGGGAATACCGGGTAAATCTGGGCACTTCCTTGGTTACAAGCTGGTCACCAAGGAAGGCCCAGGCCAAACTACCACATTCTCCACCCCTTATTCCATACTATTTTTACGTAACACATATTTCACGTTCGCCTACATCCCGCGCATATATATACATATATACATATATATAGTCCTTGTTGGTCCTCCGGCACAGTTGTCTCGTCGTTGGAAATCAATACCGACATCAGTTCAGTTCAGTCCAGATGTTTGGTCTCCTCAGTCACAATTACAGTTCTGATTTTAGGACTGTTTCATCGTTGGATACCGGCATCAGCTTACTTCAGGTCTCTCTCTCTCTCTCGTCTGGTGATTGGCTTCCTGCAAAAACACAACTCAGGACATACAGTTAGTTTTTCCCCAAGGCTAAATTTCCTTGAGGCACACATTGGATCACTCCGTCCTTTCTCATTATCCACCATGTATGTCCTGGCCCTTGAGCAAAGACAATCCCACGAATGGGTTTGTCTTGGCCTGAGGCAGGGGTAACCCAAACAGCTCTCCCTAGCATTCCCCTCAAGTGGATTGCTGGAACTTTATCTCCATCAACAATATGGAGGGATTCTGCTTCTGCAGGGCCAGCTCGATTAACAGAACCCCTGGTGTTAACTAGCCAGGTGGCCTTGGCTAAGTTCTTATCCCAATTTTTGTAAGTTCCCTCACCTAGTGCCTTTAGAGTTGTTTTCAATAGTCCATTACATCTCTCGACCTTCCCAGCAGCTGGTGCATGATATGGAATATGGTACACCCAGTTGATACCATGTTCCCTCGCCCAAGTGGTGACTAATTCATTTTTGAAATGAGTCCCGTTGTCCGACTCAATGCGCTCTGGGGTCCCATGTCGCCACAGGACTTGCTTCTCAAGACCCAGAATGGTATTCCGGGCCGTTGCGTGGGGCACTGAAAAAGTCTCTAGCCATCCGGTGGTTGCTTCCACCATGGTAAGCACATAGCGCTTACCTTGGCGGGTCTGTGGCAATTTGATGTAATCAACCTGCCATGCCACTCCATACTTATACTTATCCCATCGTCCACCATACCACAGGGGCTTCAGTCTTTTCGCCTGCTTAATAGCGGCGCAGGTTTCGCAGTCATGGATAACTTCAGAAATGATATCCATGGTTAAATCCACCCCTCGGTCTCGTGCCCATCTGTGGGTGGCATCTCGGCCCTGATGACCGGAGGCATCATGGGCCCATCGAGCTAGGAACAGCTCTCCCTTCTGCTGCCAGTCTAGGTCTACTTGTGACACTTCGATCTGTGCAGCTCGGTCCGCTTCTCTGTTGTTATCGTGTTCCTCATTAACTCGCTTCTTGGACACATGGGCATCTACATGGTGGACTCTCACATTCAGACTCTTCGCTCTGGCAGCGATGTCCTGCCACAAGTCAGCAGCCCAGATGGGTTTTCCTCCACGCCTCCAGTTCGTCTTTTTCCATCGGTCTAACCATCCCCATAGAGCATTGGCTATCATCCACGAGTCGGTGTAGAGGTAGACCCTTGGCCATCCTTCTCGTTCGACAATGTCCAGGGCCAATTGGATGGCTTTGAGTTCCGCAAACTGGCTCGACTCGCCTTGACCTTCGGCAGCTTCCGACACTCGTCGGGTGGGACTCCAAACAGCTGCTTTCCACTTCCGGTTCCTTCCTACAATCCGGCAGGAACCATCAGTGAAAAGGGCATAACGCCTCTCTTCATCTGGCAGCTTATCATATGGCGGAGCTTCTTCAGCTCGGTTCACTGGCTCTTCTTCCTCTTCTGCCAGACTGAAGTTCTCACTTTCAGGCCAATTTGTGATAACCTCCAGAATTCCAGGGCGATTCGAGCTTCCGCTGCGTAATCAAGGCTATCCACTTGTTCCACGTGGCATCGGTGGCATGATGCGTAGGGGGTACCTTCCCTTTGAACATCCAACTCAGGACTGGTAGTCGGGGTGCTAGCAGGAGCTGTGTTTCAGTGCCAACCACTTCTGAGGCTACTTGTATGCCTTCATAGGCTACCAGAATTTCCTTTTCCATAGGAGTGTAGTTGGCTTCAGAACCTCTGTAGCTTTGGCTCCAGAAGCCAAGTGGTCGCCCTCGTGTCTCACCAGGCACCTTTTGCCAGAGGCTCCAGGAGGGACCTTTATCTCCCGCTGCAGTGTAAAGTACGTTCTTCACGTCTGGTCCCGTCCGAACTGGTCCAAGAGCCACGGCATGTGCAATCTCTTGCTTGATCTGTTTGAATGCCTGCTGCTGTTCAGGACCCCATTGAAAGGTATTCTTTTTACGGGTCACAAAGTGAAGAGGACTCACAATCTGGCTATATTCAGGGATGTGCATTCTCCAGAAGCCTATGGCCCCCAGGAAAGCTTGTGTCTCCTTTTTGTTGGTCGGCGGAGCCATTGCTACAATCTTATTGATGACGTCTGTTGGTATCTGTCGCCGTCCATCTTGCCATTTCACTCCCAGAAATTGGATCTCTCTGGCAGGTCCCTTGACCTTGTTCTTCTTGATGGCGAAACCGGTGTCAAGGAGAATCTGGATGATTTTCTCTCCTTTCTCGAAAACTTCTTCCGCTGTGTCCCCCCATACAATGATGTCGTCAATGTACTGGATATGTTCTGGGGCCTTGCCCTTCTCCAGTGTGACCTGAATCAGTCCATGGCAGATTGTCGGACTGTGCTTCCACCCCTGGGGCAGTCGGTTCCATGTGTACTGCACACCTCTCCACGTGAAAGCAAACTGCGGCCTGCACTCCGCTGCTAAGGGAATGGAGAAAAATGCATTTGCGATGTCAATGGTGGCATACCACTTTGCTGTCTTGGACTCCAGCTTGTACTGGAGCTCCAACATGTCTGGTACAGCAGCGCTCAATGGTGGCGTGACTTCATTCAAGCCACGATAGTCCACGGTTAATCTCCATTCACCATCAGACTTACGTACAGGCCAAATGGGGCTGTTGAAGGGTGAGTGTGTTCTACTAACCACCCCTTGGCTTTCCAACTTGCGAATCATCTTATGGATGGGGATCACAGCATCTCGATTTGTCCGGTACTGTCGCCTATGCACTGTCTTAGTAGCTGTTGGTACTCGCTGGTCCTCGACTTGCAGTAGTCCTACAAGAGAAGGATCTTCTGAGAGGCCAGGCAGGGCAGATAATTGTTTGTATTCCTCTTTAGTCACCGCGGCTATACCAAAAACCCATCGGTACCCCTTCGGGTCTTTGAAGTATCCTCTTCTGAGGTAATCCATGCCGAGAATGCAAGGAGCTTCTGGCCCTGTCACAATGGAATGTTTTTCCCATTGGTCTCCTGTCAGGCTTATTTCGGCCTCTACCACTGACAGCTCTCGAGACCCTCCTGTCACCCCAGTAATTGAAACAGTCTCTGTGCTCACATGTCCTGAGGGCATTAATGTGCCCTATGCGCCGGTATCTATTAAAGCTTGGTATCTCTGAGGATCCGATGTGCCAGGCCATAGAACCCACACAGTCCAGTAAACTCTGTTATCTTTGTCGCCCCTCTCCTTCTCCTGGCAGAAGGCAGGGCCCCTCTATTGGCTCTGGTTGGAGCATTCACTGTCAGCTCTTTGCTTCGGCTTGTCAGAGGCTTTCTTGTCGTCCTGGAAACGGACTCCAGTCTTCCTGCGTCTGGGAGATCTCAGTTCTCTTTGGAAGAAATCCACATCTACTACGTAGACGACTTTCTTATCGGTTTCCTTGCGTTTTAGATCTCTCACTCTGGCCTCAAGTCTGGAAGTCGGTTCACCATCCCACTTCTTCATGTTTTCTCCGTGAGCGCGCAGATAGGACCACAGTTCACTGCACTTGGATTTACGCTTAGAGTTTTCGCTCCTTCTGCGTGTGATGGAAGGAGATCTCGAGCGGGACCGGGACCAAGATCGAGATCGTGGTCAAGACCGGTCTGCTGATCTGTCTCTGTAGCGTCTATCCCTGTGGTCTCCATAGTCATCTTCATATTCAGAGTACCCATAAGGCTCCTCTCTCTCAGGTGTTCGTCTGTAACTGGAATCAGAATAATCTCTAGAAAACTCATTCCTAGATTCTACTGCTTCTTCTATATGTCTTAACACCGTACACAGTGTGCTCACAAGTGTTTCTTGCGTATTTGGAAGCATTACTCCTGCCAAGGTAGGAACCCATGATGCAGGAGCACCCTGCATTATCTTCTTCCACATGGGCATTGTGCAAGTGACACTCTCTGGGTCATCAGCGACGGGATCATAGTAATTATCAAACATGACTTCCAACAACGCCAATTCTCTTAGGTACTGGATGGCGTCTTCTACCTTGGTCCACTTCCTCATGGGGCATGGTAAATAGTCTTTAAATGGAAACATCATTCTAACACTTAAGACAAGTTGCCCCCAAAGATTCATGTCGGGTCTTCCTTCTGCAATTAAACGATCGAGTTCACGGTCTTTGGAGATGGATGGTAGTTGTTCTGCTTCAGCACCTGACAATACGTGACCTCTAGCCCCACGGTCTCGGCATCGGAGCAACCACGCTAGAATTCCCTCACCAGGCCGACGAGTGTAATCTCTTTGTAAGTCCCGGAGTTCTGCTGGGGTCATTGACCGTGAAACTGTAGTTTCCGGTTTTGGGGATAGTGCTACTCGTGGAAGTGGAGGTGTAGTTTTGACACTGGTATCAGTATCAGTCCCCTCTCCCGTATCTTGTGACTTGGTTTGATCTCCATCTGGTCGTAAATCTGGTCGTAGGCTTAAAGTTTCAGGCACCGATACCCACGACTTCCTTTTCACTATAGGGGCGAGAGGTATTTCAGGTGGTGTAGTCTGGGTTCCGCTTTCAGTGCAGGTAGTAGAGGCAGTGCTGGTCTCAGGTGGCAGGGTTTGCATTTCTGCCTCAACCTTAACCTTCTTAGCATAGTCCACAGCAGCTCTATAGGCACTTGCCAGGCCCCAATACAAAGCAAAAAACTGCGTATTTGGGTCTTCGTAAGAAAAACACCCTTCTGCCAAGCGACGTGCCATCTGATCAGGATCAAACACCTGCTCTGGTGTGAAATCCCAACTAATGGGAGGTGTCACGCGCCCTACCAATTTACCAAAGTTTGCCCAGATTCCTTGCCATCCAGAGACTGGCTTTCTCAAGGCCCTTCCTAAAGTTCCAGCAAATCCCTTTGAGTTTCGGCGTTTCCTGCAACAAGGAAAGCAGTACCATACCACCTTTCCAATGTTAAACAGCACTTCCATGGCTTTTAGGAATAGCAGAACAGTTGCCAAACAATTTAGGTAAGGGTTGGGGCCAATTCTGATCCTAGGGACCTCAGTCACTAGGCCTTTGATGTCACAATTAAGGAAAGGCAGATATTGGTAGATGCCTTCCAGGTTAGTTCTCACTGGATACCCAGAAACGTATATAAAAATGGCTAAAATAACCAAGAAAATGAATAAAAAGGCCATTTTTATATATTTTTTTCTTTGTTCCCAAACAAAGCTATGTTTATATAAACAAAAGGTACTTGGCAGTTCTCCCAGTAGTGTTCCCAAACAATGGTCAATTTTTTCACCAACTTGGCTCCCTTCCCAGACTTGTTCCCAAACAATAGTGGTAAAACCAAAACAAACTGGGCAGAAACACCAAATGTTTATGTTATGGTTTGGAGCTGGCTCCCTGCCAAGTCTCCAAACCTCACCACAAGGATTCCCCCCCCTCACCCCAAAACCAAGGGAGAAGAGGGGAAAAAACCGA
>NW_020931856.1:0-733 GCF_003984885.1 Neopelma chrysocephalum | reverse complement strand
GCTCCAGCCCTTGGAGCATCTCCGTGGCCTCCTCTGGACTCTCTCCAGCAGCTCCACGTCCTTGTGCTGTTGTTCCCCAGGGCTGGAGCAGCTCTGCAGGGGGGTCTCAGCTGAGGGGGCAGAGGGTCAGAATCCCCCCTCTCCTGCTGCCCACGGGGGGGTTCTGGGTGCCAGGGCAGCCTCTCACCCATCCACACCCCCAAGTCCTTCTCCGCAGGGCTGCCAAGGAAGGGTCTGTGAATCCCAGGGAGTTCCCCTCCTGCTCTGTCGGCCCAGGAGGACAAAGCACTTTCCTTCCTTCCAACCTGCCTCGGGGCAGAGCAGGACTCTGCTGGGCACAGATAAAATCCCCCCAGGAGAACCCCCGGGGGGGTTCCTGGCCCGGGGGCAGCACAGGAACCCCTTTAAGCTGCAGTGCAGCTCCCCTGGGGCTGCCTGGGGTGGCTGCAGTGAGGTGCAGGCAGGTTTCACACGAACCAGCAGCCGACAGCACACAGGTCCAGCCCAGAATGACTGGAATAACCCAGGAATCGGAGGGATTTATGGGCGAGGTGGGGACTGACTCGCTGCTGCCTCCCCGTTCCAGCTCCTGCCCGGGAGGAGGGTTGAGCGCTCACGTGGGGAAGGAACCAACTGTTTGCTCAGGTTTTGCTTCAGGTTTTCTCACAAAATGTGAATTTTTTCAGCTTCAAACAGGAGAGGAGAAAAGAAAGACGAGCGTGGTGGAAGACAA
>NW_020931855.1:0-1749 GCF_003984885.1 Neopelma chrysocephalum | reverse complement strand
AGGTCCCCCTGTAGCTGACACTGATGCCCCTCAGAAATGTCTTTGCACCAAGTCCACCACACCACTTGTAGCTGGTATTTTTGGGATGCTCTAGACTGGCCCTGGGGTGGGTGTGCCAGGAGTTGGGGCGATCTGTTATTTTGGCTCTCTCTGGAGCAATAGAAGGGACAGGAAAACTCATCCCCAAATTTCCCCCCCTTCTTTCTGTTTTCTTCCCCCTGCAGAGCTTTCCTCCCCCTGCCCTGTGCAGCAAATCCAATGTCCCAACAACACCGGGATCGCTGCAACCTGAGTCAGTCACCCTGAGAGGAACCTGCTGGAAACACATCCCTGTCTCCTGCTGCTCCTTCCTCCTTGCCCTCCTCATCCTCCATCCACAGCCTCACACTCTCCTCCTGATCCCTCCCGTGGGGATTGGCAGCAGCCTGAGCTGCTTTTATCCCTCATGCCCAGCTCTGGTTGTGGGACTGGCAGTGACTCCTTGGGGCTGCCGTGGCAGGGACTGAGTGTGCCAGGTCTCAGCTGCAGCTGCTGAGAGTGGGGGGATAGGGGGTTAGGAGGGGCTGGACCCCCAGGCTGGTGCCATATCACAGTCATGGAACGGTTTGGGTTGGAAAGGAACTTAAACTCATTTTGTTCCACCCCCTGCCATGGGCAGGGACACCTTCCACTAGCCCAGGTTGCTCCAAGCCCTGTCCAACCTGGCCTTGGACACTTCCAGGGATCCAGGGGCAGCCACAGCTGCTCTGGGAAACCTGGGACAGCCCCTCACCACCCTCACAGCCAACAATTCCTTCCCAATATCCCACCTATCCCTGCCCTCTGGCACTGGGAAGCCATTCCCCTTGTCCTGTCCCTCCATCCCTTGTCCCCAATCTCTCTCCAGCTCTCCTGGAGCCCCTTTAGGCCCTGCAAGGGGCTCTCAGCTCTCCCTGGAGCCTTCTCTCCTCCAGGTGAGCACCCCCAGCTCTCCCAGCCTGGCTCCAGAGCAGAGGGGCTCCAGCCCTTGGAGCATCTCCGTGGCCTCCTCTGGACTCTCTCCAGCAGCTCCACATCCCTGTGCTGTTGTTCCCCAGGGCTGGAGGCAGCTCTGCAGGGGGGTCTCACCTGAGGGTACAGAGGGTCAGAATCCCCCCTCCCCTGCTGCCCACGCTGTGGGACCAGCCCAGGGCATGGGGGGGTTCTGAGTGCCAGGGCAGCCTCTCATCCCCTCACACCCCCAAGTCCTTCTCCGCAGGGCTGCCAAGGGTCTGTGAATCCCAGGGAGTTCCCCTCCTGCTTTGTCAGCCCAGAAGGACAAAGCACTTTCCTTCCTTCCAACCTGCCTCGGGGCAGAGCAGGACTCTGCTGGGCACAGATAAAATCCCCCCAGGAGAACCCCCGGGGGGATTCCTGGCCCGGGGGCAGCACAGGAACCCCTTTAAGCTGCAGTGCAGCTCCCCTGGGGCTGGCTGGGGTGGCTGCAGTGAGGTGCAGGCAGGTTTCACACGAACCAGCAGCCGACAGCACACAGGTCCAGCCCAGAATGTCTGGAATAACCCAGGAATCGGAGGGATTTATGGGAGATGTGGGGACTGACTCGCTGCTGCCTCCCCGCTCCGGCTCCAGCGCGGGAGGAGGGCTGAGCACTCACGTGGGCAAGGAACCAACTGTTTGCTCAGGTTTTGCTTCAGGTTTTCTCACAAAATGTGAAATTTTTCATCTTCAAACAGGAGAGGAGAAAAGAAAGACGAGCGTGGTGGAAGACAA
>NW_020931854.1:0-1006 GCF_003984885.1 Neopelma chrysocephalum | reverse complement strand
AGGTCCCCCTGTAGCTGACACTGATGCCCCTCAGAAATGTCTTTGCATCAAGTCCACCACACGACTTGTAGCTGGTATTTTTGGGATGCTCTAGACGGGCCCTGGGGTGGGTGTGCCAGGAGTTGGGGGGATCTGTTATTTTGCCTCTCTCTAGGGCAATAGAAGGGACAGGAAAACTCATCCCCAAATTTCCCCCTCTTCTTTCTGTTTTCTTCCCCCTGCAGAGCTTTCCTCCCCCCTGCCCTGTGCAGCAAATCCAGTGTCCCAACAACACCGGGATCGCTGCAACCTGAGTCAGTCACCCTGAGAGGAACCTGCTGGAAACACATCCCTGTCTCCTGCTGCTCCTTCCTCCTTGCCCTCCTCATCCTCCATCCACAGCCTCATACTCTCCTCCTGATCCCTCCTGATCCCTCCCGTGGGGATTGGCAGCAGCCTGAGCTGCTTTTATCCCTCATGCCCAGCTCTGGTCGTGGGACTGGCAGTGACTCCTTGGGGCTGCCATGGCAGGGACTGAGTGTGCCAGGTCTCAGCTGCAGCTGCTGAGAGCAGGGGGATGGGGGGTGAGGAGGGGCTGCACCCCCAGGCTGGTGCCATATCACAGAGTCATGGAATGGTTTGGGTTGGAAAGGAACTTAAAAACTCATTTTGTTCCACCCCCTGCCATGGGCAGGGACACCTTCCACTAGCCCAGGTTGCTCCAAGCCCCGTCCAACCTGGCCTTGGACACTTGCAGGGATGGGGCAGCCACAGCTGCTCTGGGAAACCTGGGACAGCCCCTCACCACCCTCACAGCCAACAATTCCTTCCCAATATCCCATCTATCCCTGCCCTCTGACACTGGGAAGCCATTCCCCTTGTCCTGTCCCTCCATCCCTTGTCCCCAGTCCCTCTCCAGCTCTCCTGGAGCCCCTTCAGGCCCTGCAAGGGGCTCTCAGGTCTCCCTGGAGCCTTCTCTCCTCCAGGTGAACCCCCCCAGCTCTCCCAGCCTGGCTCCAGAGCAGAG
>NW_020931853.1:0-454 GCF_003984885.1 Neopelma chrysocephalum | reverse complement strand
TGGGACCAGCCCAGGGCACGGGGGGGTTTCTGTGCTGCCAACACACACGACCAGGGCATGTCCAGCTTCTCATCCACAATTTGCCCTCATGGATGACAACTGCCCAACATCAGGGGCGGGTGGGTGATGCTCGGGAGCTCTTCTCAGAGCTCCAGTTGTGCCCCGTGTGCTCCCAGCTCCTCCCCCTGCCCCGTGCCCTTCCCTTGCCGCGGGAGGGCCGGGACTACTGGAAGCAGAAGTTGGCCGTGGTTGCCACCACGAGCCCTTTGACTCCTCTCCAGGAGACCCGTCTTCCATCCCCAAATTCGGGGGGGGGTCTGGAGCCAGCGCCTGGCTGTGCCTGGCCAAGGTCAGGCGCTCTCTGAAGGGCGTTTGCAGCAGTGCCTCCCCCAGCTCCACGCGAGCTCCACTGCTCGTAAGGGCTTAATGATTACCCTTAGATAACTTTATTGGC
>NW_020931852.1:0-660 GCF_003984885.1 Neopelma chrysocephalum | reverse complement strand
CTGCACAGCCAACTTTTTTAATTTACTTCCTGGCTGATTAAAAAAAAATGTTTCATGCCACAGCAGGGGCCAAGGTGGTGCCAAGACAAACCCTGCCAGAGACCCTCTTGAGGCAGCTCTGCCCACAGGCTGCCAGCACCGGGGGCAGCTGCTTTGGGAAGCAGCTCTGGTGCTCCAAGGATGGGATTTCATAGAATCACAAAATGGTTTGGGTTGGAAGGGAACTTAAAGCCCATCCAGTGCCACCCCCTGCCATGGGCAGGGACACCTTCCACTAGCCCAGGTTGCTCCAAGCCCCATCCAACCTGGCCTTGGACACTTCCAGGGATCCAGGGGCAGCCACAGTTGCTCTGGGCAACCTGTGCCAGGGCCTCACCACCCTCACAGCCAACAATTCCTTCCCAATATCCCACCTAACCCTGCCCTCTGGCACTGGGAAGCCATTCCCCCTGTCCTGTCCCTCCATCCCTTGTCCCCAGTCCCTCTCCAGCTCTCCTGGAGCCCCTTTAGGCCCTGCAAGGGGCTCTCAGGTCTCCCTGGATCCTTCTCTGCTCCAGGTGAACCCCCCCAGCTCTCCCAGCCTGGCTCCAGAGCAGAGGGGGCTCCAGCCCTCGGAGCATCTCCGTGGCCTCCTCTGGACTCTCTCCATCATCTCCACGT
>NW_020931851.1:0-435 GCF_003984885.1 Neopelma chrysocephalum | reverse complement strand
GGGGGGGTTTCTGTGCTGCCAACACACATGACCAGGGCATGTCCAGCTTCTCATCCACGATTTGCCCTCATGGATGACAACTGCCCAACATCAGGGGCGGGTGGGTGATGCTCGGGAGCTCTTCTCAGAGCTCCAGTTGTGCCCCGTGTGCTCCCAGCTCCTCCCCCTGCCCCGTGCCCTTCCCTTGCCGCAGGAGGGCCGGGACTGCTGGAAGCAGGAGTTGGCCGTGGTTGCCACCACAAACCCTTTGACTGCTCTCCAGGAGACCTGTCTTCCATCCCCAAATTCGGGGGGGGGTCTGGAGCCAGCGCCTGGCTGTGCCTGGCCAAGGTCAGGCGCTCTCTGAAGGGCGTTTGCAGCAGTGCCTCCCCCAGCTCCACGCGAGCTGCACTGCTCGTAAGGGCTTAATGATTACCCTTAGATAACTTTATTGGC
>NW_020931850.1:0-402 GCF_003984885.1 Neopelma chrysocephalum | reverse complement strand
CTGCACAGCCAACTTTTTTAATTTACTTCCTGGCTGATTAAAAAAAATGTTTCATGCCACAGCGGGGGCCAAGGTGGTGCCAAGACAAACCCTGCCAGAGACCCTCTTGAGGCAGCTCTGCCCACAGGCTGCCAGCACCGGGGGCAGCTGCTTTGGGAAGCAGCTCCAAGGATGGGATTTCATAGAATCACAAAATGGTTGGGTTGGAAGGGAACTTAAAGCTCATCCAGTGCCACCCCCTGCCATGGGCAGGGACACCTTCCACTAGCCCAGGTTGCTCCAAGCCCTGTCCAGCCTGGCCTGGGACACTTCCAGGGATCCAGGGGCAGCCACAGTTGCTCTGGGCAACCTGTGCCAGGGCCTCACCACCCTCACAGCCAACAATTCCTTCCCAATATCCCA
>NW_020931849.1:213-655 GCF_003984885.1 Neopelma chrysocephalum | reverse complement strand
CAGGGCCTCACCACCCTCACAGCCAACAATTCCTTCCCAATATCCCACCTAACCCTGCCCTCTGGCACTGGGAAGCCATTCCCCCTGTCCTGTCCCTCCATCCCTTGTCCCCAGTCCCTCTCCAGCTCTCCTGGAGCCCCTTTAGGCCCTGCAAGGGGCTCTCAGGTCTCCCTGGATCCTTCTCTTCTCCAGGTGAACCCCCCCAGCTCTCCCAGCCTGGCTCCAGAGCAGAGGGGCTCCAGCCCTTGGAGCATCTCCGTGGCCTCCTCTGGACTCTCTCCATCATCTCCACGTCCCTGTGCTGTTGTTCCCCAGGGCTGGAGGCAGCTCTGCAGGGGGGTCTCAGCTGAGGGGGCAGAGGGTCAGAATCCCCCCCTCCCCTGCTGCCCACGCTGTGGGACCAGCCCAGGGCACGGGGGGGTTTCTGTGCTGCCAACACACA
>NW_020931849.1:0-113 GCF_003984885.1 Neopelma chrysocephalum | reverse complement strand
TGTGTGTTGGCAGCACAGAAACCCCCCCGTGCCCTGGGCTGGTCCCACAGCGTGGGCAGCAGGGGAGGGGGGGTTTCTGTGCTGCCAACACACATGACCAGGGCATGTCCAGC
>NW_020931848.1:0-12460 GCF_003984885.1 Neopelma chrysocephalum | reverse complement strand
CTTCAAACAGGAGAGGAGAAAAGAAAGACGAGCGTGGTGGAAGACAATTCCAGTCCTGTCTTCCTCTCTCCTTTCCCAGCAAATCCAATGGCTTATTTAAGAGTTAGGCTCCCAAAGACCTTTGTGCCACTGGATTTTTTTTATGGTTAAAAATTGCAACATTTAAAAAGAAAAAAAAGTTTTGCGTGTGGACTTTTTTTTTTTTTTAATTATTCTCTATAGAGAAAAATTCTCTTTGAAACCTCGTCTCTCCCCACGTGAGGGATTTTATTGGGCAGGTTGGTTGGAGGAGATCTTGGTGAGGATCTTTCTTGGCAAAGGGGTTTCCAAAGGGTGAGGTGGGCAGGCTTTGGGGATGGAGCAATGTGGGGAGCAGGGTGTAGGGCTGGGTGGGAGGTGGTTATTGCCTTCCAAAAGCCTCCTCTGCTCCTGGCTTGGGGGAGACCTGGATACGGACGAGAAAGTCACAGAATCATGGAATCATTAAGGTTGGAAAAGCCCTCAAAGATCATCGAGCCCAACCACTAACCCAGCACTGCCATGTTCTCCACTAACCCAGGTCCCCAAGTGCCACATCCACACGTTTGTGGAGCATTTCCAAGGATGGTGACTCCACCACTGCCCTGGGCAGCCTGTGCCAGTGCCTGACCACACTTTCAGTGAAGAAAGTTTTCCTAATATCCAATCTGAATTTCCCCTGGTGGGAGGGTGTCTCCTGGGGCTCCAACACCACGCCCCCTTTTGCAGAGTGAGCCCTGGATTCTGGTTTTCCCCTCTGGTGGGGATTTCAGGAAAGCACCTGAGCAAAGGCTGGGCCACCAGGACCTGGTTTCCCTCTTTTCCTCTTGGTGGGTCCCTTGAAGACCTGGGAAAGGCTGTTTGGCTCAGTGGGATATAGAGGGTGGCCACCCCTCCTGTTGGGTGTGAAGAGCCTCACGCAGACACCTGAGGCCACCAAGAGCTGCCAACGTGCAGGTACCAGAACCTGCCTTGTCCTGCCTTCCCCCCTCCACAGTGATACCACAACCCAGAGCCTCCCATCAACCCTGGCCCCAGTCCCACCTCCACCATGTCCCACCTTCATCACGCTCCATGTGCTTTCCTGATCTCAGGAAGGTTATTTCCAGATGAGACAGAAAGAAGGCAGGAAATATCAGTTTGGAGCTGGCACCTGGAGTCTCACAACTGTGGTGGGAGATGAACTAATGACCAGCATCTGCTGGTCCTGACTGGAGCAGAGCAGCTTTGGGGTGACCTGTATTTCTCTGCTCACAGGGCTTTTTGGGCACTCGTGGTGGTGGTGGTGGGCAGCTCCCTGTCAGGGTGACACTGTGCCCACCACAGGCTTCACCAGCTCCTGCTTAAAGGGCCTCCACCAGCATCAGCCTGGTGCCACCACCCCAAGGATTCAGCACCCCAACCCAGCTCCTGCCCCCAGGAATGGACACACAAAGCCCAAGGCAGACAATGGGCAGGAGGAAAGAGTCCTGCAGTGGTGAGAAGCTGAGTCCGAGCTCCTGAGATGTGCTCCCACACTTGGCTGGGACACATTCCCTTGTGGATGGAGGCAGATGTGTCCCAGAGGTTCTGCTCCATCCCTTGGCCTCCTGGGAGAGCATCTCCTTCAGTAGGGACAAGCCCTAAGGCCCAGCCTGTTGGAGACAACCCAACCACTGCCATCCCAGGCCTACACCCTCCATGGGGCCCATCCCCAGCTCTCCATCGCCTCCACCACCCACCACCCTTGGGCCCCACCGTGCCAAAACACGGAAAAACAGGGTGGTTGTGTGGAGAACCCGAGCGTGGCAAACGCCGAGGAGCGCCGGGAGAGGACACATCCCCATCGATCCGCTCTGCCGGGCGTGATCCGGGGGGAACGAGGAAGAGCTGAGAGGGGACATCTGGCTGCTCGAACCCTTGGCCCCCATCTCCACGTGCCAGGTGAAGATCCTGGCGTCCTCTTGACTGAAACCAGGCAGAACGGCCTCATCCCCGGCCTTCCTATCTCCTTGCGGAGCATGGCAGTTCCTGAATTGCCTGGCCGTGGCGGGCCCTTAATGGCCCGGAGCTGATGTTTTATTGTCGGGTTTAAAAGTGTAATTAGTTCAAGTGTAAACAAAAAAAACCCCTTGCTTAATTAAGAATTTTTAAACAGGGCAGAGAGAGAGAGATTCCGGAAACATTAATGAACCCCAGGCAAGCACCATAAAATTGATCGAGGGAAGAGCGACGGCGAGGGCCGGGGGAGGGCTGGGCTGGGATGTGATGAGAGGGTTTTACCGCAGAAATCGCCCTCAGTTTACTTTGGCCCTCGCACGCCGGAGTGCATTTGGGAGGCTGTTTATGGAGATGGGTCTCCATAGAAATCCCTAATGATTTTTTATGCATTAATGGGAGCGATGGACAGCGGCGATATATTGTTTAAGGAGATGGAGAGGAGCCTTTTAAGGCTGACGTGTTATAGATCAAGAGCGACGAGACAGGCCCTGCGTTGAGGCTGCCATGGCCTGTTGGGCCCATTGCCTTGACAGGGAGCAACTGGCAGCCTGTGCCTCTAAGAGCCCATAAAAAGAACAAGTAAAACCAAAGTGCTGTTTTCCTGCCGCCCCATCCCTCCCTTACCAGCTCTTTTGGTGCCAGGAAAAGTTAAATATATCTGCCTTTCCCATCCATGGGTAATCATCAGTGTGGATGGGAAGAGGATCTGAGTGTTTCCCATCCAGACCTCTCCAGGTTGGTATGTTCTGTGTAGGCCGAAACCTCTGGAGCAGGACAAGGTGCCTGGAAGGTCCTTCTTCTTCCCATTGACTGGGAGACAGCCAAAGGCTCCATTGGGCTCTGCTCAAGGCCAACTGGCCTCTCCCTGGATGTCTGTGTTGTGTGGTGGGAGGTGATGGTGAAGATCAGCAGGAGGGAGAGCCTTGATTTTCTCTGTGTGGGTCTTCCTCTTGAAGACAGTGGGTGGGAGAACTGGAAGGCTCCAGAGTAAAATGAAAGAGAAAGAAAAGTCACCTTCTGGCTTAGGAAAGGTCATCCTGCTTATTCCACAAGCAGGGGTGAAGGGCTCTCTGTTGAAGGAAGGAGTTCTGCTGCCTCTCTCTGTCGGGGTGAGAGCCCAGCTCAGCTCACAGGGAAGAGCAACCCATGCTCTGGGCAGCTCAAGGACTTTGAAGGTCAAGGCAAGTCTCGGCTTTTCCCTTCCTGGCCCAGCAAAAGACCCCAAACATGTCTTGCCCAGTGCTTTGGGAGCAGCCAACTCCTGGAGAAGTTCAACAAGGTTCTGTCCTTCTGGTCAAAGTCCCCCTGGGGGACCTCCATTCCACAGGTGGTGTCTCTTGGAGTTGTGCAGGAATGCCCACCTCGTTCTGCCCCAGAGCTCTGCAAAAATCATGTTCAGTGTCACCAAAGGCCACCAAAATCCCCAGAGAGAAACTGGCTCCTGCCTGGGAGCCCACCTGCAACCTGTCATGGTTTCTCCTGTCCTTTAATAGAGATGGAGAAGAAATCAGCCAGTGTCGTGTCCTACTGGACTTGCTGCTGGTATCTCCTCCCTTCTGGAGTACGTGAACTTCTACTCTTGTCAAAGGCCACGTCTTCCAAACATCTAATTCCTGTTCCTTTCCTTCATGGTTCTCCAGGTTGTCCACATTTTCCTTGTAAATCTGGTGCCCAGCCCAGGCGAGAGGCTCCAGTGGGGCCCTCACTAAAGCTGAGTCTAACAAGAGGGTGGCTCCAGGTCTGGTACCTCACCTGGCCCCCATACGCTCCCCAGCCTGCTCAGGGACTTCCCAAAAAACCCCAGGGCGTTGTGGGCTCCATTGGGCACTCAGGACTGGAATGACCAGGGCCACCAGGTGACACATCAGCCCTTCGTGAGACCCCACTTCGTGAGCTGTCAGCTCCATGGCAGGGCTTGGCTGGGCAGAGAGAGGACCTGGATGACCAACGTGAGGGAAAACACGTCACAGAATCATAAAATCCCAGACTGGTTTGGGTTGGAAGGGACCTTGAAGGTTCCAACCCCCTGCCTCAGGCAGGGATGTCCCTCACTGGATCAGCCGCAGCAGATGAGCCTCACTCACGCTCACTCCTCCAGCAGCTCGGGCAGGAATGATCTGGGGGTGGGAAACCTGAGGTTTGGGGAGTTCAGGCCACCGCCAGCGGCAGAAACACCACCAGCCCCTGGGACAGGCTGTGCTGCTGGGAGGGACCCGCGGCAGGAGGTGGAGTTACACCACGGGGCGGTGGGAGAGAAGGGTCGAGGTCAGCAGGTTATTTCCTGAGAGCTGCTCGGGTGGCACGGGGATGTTTTTGTCCGGCACTTCTCCCTCTCCTGCCCGCAGCGGGCCAGGAGGGACGGTCGGCGGTGCTGGCCCTGGGATGTTGCTGTGACAGCGAGGATGCCCACACACCACTGAGGGTGCCCACACGGCACTGAGGGTGCCCACACACCACTGAGGGTGCCCACACACCTGCAGCAGCGGCAGAGCCCACACCTTGCCCTCCAACACCCCTCCTGTCCCGTGGCAGCCCGCCTGCGGCACAGCACCCAGCGCAGCGCTCCCCCGGGGCACGACGGGCTCCCCGGGGCTTTGTCCTCCCACCTCCTCTTCCGTCTTCTCTGCCTCTTCCTTCATTATTTCCCCGCTCCTCCCACCCTCTCCCTGCCTCTCCTCCTTCCCCCGGCTTTTGTTCCTTCTCTCCTCTTCCCCTCCCTCCTCCCAGAAGCCTTCCCCCATCTCCAATCCCTGCTCCGGCTGCCCAGCCTGTGTCAATTAAGTATCGATCCCCTGTTCTCTATCAGTGGTCAGCTGAGCTAACCAGTCCTGCTCGCTGCTTTTCACGGGGATGAATAATAACAATAATAATAAAGGGGTAGGGGGGAGGCAGCTGCACTTCGTGCCTACAGCCCTTCACCTCTCCCTACCCCGCACACGCCCGCCCTCGCCCCCTCCACAGCTACGGGCAAAATCGATAGCGTGCCGAGTCAGGAATGGAATATTTTTATCCTCTAATTGGGAAATGTGCTTTGACAAAGCCCAAGGAGCAGGGAGGGGGCCGGGAGATACTGTACTGAGAGCCGGGGAAGGCGGCAGAGCCCGGCCAGGGCAGGGACAGCACCCGGGATTTTCGGCGGCGGCGCTGGGCGCTCTGTGCGGGGACAGGGCACGGCTCCGGAGCGCCGGGACAGCGCTGGTCCCGTGGAAGAGCCAGTTCTGACCCAGGGGATGTCAATGCAAGGATAAAAAGAGGACAAAAAACCCCAATCCTCCCCCTGCCACTGCTTCGCTGTTGCAGTCGCAGGGGAGGAAGTGTGTGCCCTGCTCCTGGAGGGCATCCCTGGCACAGGGGCTTGCCCAGGCCTGGTGGTGCTGAACAAGGTGGGACAGTTGTGCCCGGGACACCACAGAGAGGTGTCCCAGGAAGCCACCAGCCCCCACCCTGGGTTGTCCTTGGGGAGATCCTGATCCTGCCAGGCCCAAGGCAGCTGGTGCTGAGGTGCCTGCAGAGGTGCAGGTTGGGCTCAATGAGCTCAGAGGTCTTTTCCAGCCTAAGTGATTCCGTGGCACTAAATGATTCTGTGCCCACGTGGGTGGCAGTCCTGCCATGAGCCTCGTGCTGCAGTTCCAAGTTTATGGCAGCTGGAAACATCTCCCTGTCTCCAGCTGTGCTGAGTGAGGTGTGTTGTCTTTGCCCATGGCAGGGGATTGGAACTGGATGATCTTGAAGGTCCCTTCCGACCCAAACCATTCTTTAAATTCTTTAACTTATGTCCCCTCCCTCCAGTCAAACAAGTTACCAGTGGGTTCTCAGACACCCCTGGGTCTCCAGGCACCACTGGAGACCAGGAAAGGCCATGGAGGGACACCAGGACACAATTCCCACTTCCAGGTCAGCCCCCATCCCTGGAGGGATTAAAAAGAGGTGTAGATGTGGCACCTGGAGACATGGTTTAGTGGTGGATGTGGCAGTGCTGAATTAATGGTTGCACTAAATGATTTTAGAATCTGAGAATCATTCAATCTGAAAAAGACCCCCTGGAGCTGCTACCAGCCTGAGTATTGGGGCTACACTGGGCACAGTCTGGAGATTAAGGAGATTTGAGCCTTCTCTCCCAAGTGACAAGTGACAGGAAGAGAAGAAATGACCTCAAGTTGCCCCAGGGGAGGTTTAGATTGGATATTAGGGAAAAGTTCTTCATGGAAAGGGTGGTCAGGCATTGGAACAGGATGCCCAGGGCAGTGGTGGAGTCACCATCCATGGAAGCACTCAGAACACGTGTGGATGTGGCACTAAGGGATGTTTAGTGGTGAACCTGGTGCTGGTTAATGGTGGGACCAGATGATCTTGGAGGTCTCGTCCAGCCTTAGTGATTCTGTGGTTCCGTGATGATTCCATGAATCTCGGAGTCCTGGCTCTGCAATCCAGCCCCACTCCCTTCCCCAGGCCACAGAGTTTGGGGTGAATCAGTCTGCTGCCTCTGAATTAGTTCCCAGTCCTCAAACTGGGAGCATGTGTCACCCTGCTGGGCTCTTAATTAGAGCTTGGGCAGTGCCAGGACCCAGGGGGTCGGGCAGGGGAGGGATCCAGCTGGGAATGTGTGCCAGGCTCTCAGGACCTCGTGCTTTAAATAGCTGCTGAGGCAGGAGCCTGGCTGCTGGGTTTGAGGAAAGCTGATGTGAAAATCAAAGAGGAGATGAGCAGAAATGGTGCAGGAACCAGTGCAGGGACAAGTCCTTCATCAGACAAACCCCAGGAACAGTGTTGGCTTCAGCTGAATGAAGTGGATGAGGGAAAGCACCGGAAGGAAATGCCATTTAAAAGCTGAAATTAAATCCTTTGACCTGCCAACGCAGGATGTTTCAAATGGTACTTAATTTCCATGTTTAAGGTGCCTATAATGCTTCTGAGTAAGTGAAGATGTTACTAGATTTTGATCTGATTTTTATCTTCCCCCGTTTTATTTCGTGGGAGGTGCCGACAAGTTGTAGTTTAGAGAAAAAAAACACCTCTAAGGGTTGAAGATGATTTTTCTCATGACCTGTGGGGGTTCAGTGCTCCCACTCAGCCCTGGTGACCCCAGTCCTCAGCAGGAGGGTTGAACCTGCCTTCTCTACTCCGAAGGATCCTGAAGGGAAGCAAAGTGTGACCCAAAAATGTGGCCTCTCTGCAGACCTTGGGGTGGATTTTAAAACCTGTTGGAATTCCATCTCCAGCAATAAATGGCAGGTTGGAAAGAGGCAGCAGAGCCCTGAGGGGCAGGTGCTGCTCTGCAGGGGCAGCTCAGGTGAACTCAAAAGGAAGGAGTTTGGGTGAAACCCAGGAACGCTCCAGTGAGGCACCCACAGCACAAACCCCACAGACAGCACCAAAAAACCTCTTTATCCAGCTCTGGGAAGGAGCTGGGGAGCGAGGTGTGGCCTCCCCCAGGGCGTGAAGGAGGTGAGGCTGGGCTGGCCAAGGACCCAGAGGGGTGACAGCAGCGGGTGTGTGAGGATGGGTGGCTGGGCAGACCAAACCCCACTCGTGTCACCCACTTCAGCCTCAACCACCAATCTCCTTGAGGAGCCTGAAGTGATCTGGAGATGCCTGGTGTGCTTTTACACCATGCAGTGACTGTTAGATCTGCCTTCAGGTTTGCTTTCAAACCTTTTAAACATCTCAACCTCTCTCCTCCTTCGCCCTGAGAGCACTCTGTGTCTGCCTTTGCCTGGGTTATTTTTAAGCATTTCTGCCTTGTTGTGTCCTCTGCTCCTTCCCACCCACCTCCAAACGCTTCCAACCCCCAGATTTACCTGTTTCTGGCTGCCCCTTGCCCAGTCAGTGGTGCCCAGGGCTCTCAGTGGGTGAGGTGCCAGTTTGCCCACCCAAGGACAGGCTGGCCCAGCGCGTGCCTTGGGCTGGGGCTGAGCCAGTCTGCTCAGAAATAAAGACAAATGGGCAGCTGTGCCTCCCCAGCAGGGCAGGCAGTGATCCCAGTTGCCATAGCAGTGTGCACACTCCTCTCCCTGCCAGCCTGGGTATTTTTGGCTATTATTTTCCAAGGTGTTTTGGGTGAAACCAAGAAGGAATTGGAGGGGGAAGCAAAGCAAAGCTGGATTCCCTTGGGGCGCATCAAGGGGTGCACAGGGAGGTGCTGGGAAGGGCTACTGGGCAAACTGGGGTGGCTGTGGGGCTGCTGCACCTTTTGGGACACAGAGAGGCTGAAAGGCAAGGGGAGGTGATGCAGCATCTCCAGGGCTTGGTTGGGAGTCATAAAATGATTTAATATCCTGAGCTGGAAGGGACCCACAGGGATCATCCAGTCCAACCCCTGTCCCTGCCCAGGACACCCCAACAATCCCACCCTGTCCCTCAGAGCGTTGTCCAAACGCTCCTGGAGCTCTGGCAGCCTTGGGGCCGTGCCCACTGCCCTGGGGAGCCTGGGCAGTGCCCCAGCACCCTCTGGGGGAAGAACCTTTCCCTGAGATCCATCCCAAACCCTCCTCTGTGGAGATGAAGTGGGATGCCTTCGTTCGTGGGAGGGATAGAGGTACAAATCCCAGTCCCATCCTCTTTATACAGGCCCTGGGAGAGCAATTGGATCCACATTTGGGGAAAAGTTGCCTGGATCAGGAAGGGATTTGCCTTCACCTCCAAAGCAGGGCTTTGTGATTCTATGAAAATCCTGCTCTGCAGGTTCCCAGGCCAGAATTGCTCCCATGGGATCCCAGTCCAGGGGCTGGACAAACTGGACAGACAGACAGAGCTCAGGACAGACGTGCACATGGAGAGCTGCAACAAGGGCTTGAAGACACATCTATGTGGACAGAGGCCTCTTGCCTGGGTGAAGGACCTTCCTCAACACTCCTGATTATCTTACAGGACCTGTTGCTGCTCACTTCCATGTCCTCCAAAATTAGACCTCTCCTTCTGCAGTGCCTCGGGCTTGGGATAGGTTTGCTTTTCCTGGAGAACCTGGGACCAGGAATGTTACCAGCTGGTGCCTGGATACCACTCCTTCAGCCTGACACTGATTTTCCATGTGTGGTTCACATGGATCAGTGCTGGGACCCACTCTCATCCACATGGCCTTAAATAATCCGGGAAAAAAAGCAGAAAAGACAGGGATAAAGCTTGGGGGGGGAGGCAGGAATTTTCAGGGAAGTTGCCACAAAGTGATTGGGCAAGTTTGCAGCAGGATCTAAGGGTAGGAGGGGACTGGGCAATAAAAGGGCAGATAAAATACAATGTTGATAAATGCAAAGTCATGCACATGAGGAAAACAACCTGAACCACCCCCATACCACGACGGGCTCCAAATTAGCTGCTGCTGCTCGGGGAAGAGCTCTTGGAGTTAATGTGGGGAGTTGTCTGGAAATGTCAGCTCAATGTTCAGCTGCAGACAAAAAGGCAAATCAGACGTTGGCAATGATTAGGAGAGGAGCAGAGGAGAAATCAGAAAACATCATTACAGTCCCGTGTCGATCCATGTTCGATATCCCGTCCCCTCCCGCTCTGGGAGCTGAGCAAGGAGAGGCACTGAAGGTGGGATTTGGCTGCTGGGGGCGTTCGGGGGTGTACGAGGAGCCCTAAGGTTGTGATCAGCCTGGAGAAGAGGGAAAATGGTTGTTTTCTTGTTTTCCTAACGGAATTTGGAGGTTTTCACACCCCCAATCTCCCTGCTAAGCAGGCTCAGAGCAAACCAGAGGGAATCTTCTTCCTGCTGTGTTTCCTCGTGTTTAGGAACTCCCTGTCTCTGCACCCAAGGCATAAATGTGTTTGGAGGGGCTGGAATGAGCCCTTGAGGGCAGTTACAGGGGATGACCAGTGCAGCCCCAGCCAAACAACTCATGAAGCTGAAGATAAAGAGAAATGGTTCAGCAGGACATCAGGGATTTCTGGGAGGGTCCCTCTGACCCCCAGGGGTGTCCGGGCTTGAATTTTACCTACTTAGCAAAAAAATATCTTTATTTTAGAGATTTCCTTCTGAGCCCAAGAGGTGTCAGGGTTTGGTTTTTTAGTTGTTTAATCAAAAATATCTTTATTTTAGGGATTTTCGGGAGGGTCTCACTGACCCCCAGGGGTGTTCCAGTTTGGTTTTTAACTATTTAATTAAAAATATCTTTATTTTAGGGATTTTTGGGAGGGTCTCACTGACCCCCAGGGGTGTTCCAGTTTGGTTTTTAACTATTTAATTAAAAAATATCTTTATTTTAGGGATTTTCGGGAGAGTCTCACTGACCTCCAGGGGTGTCCCGGTTTGGGTTTTAATTATTTAATTAAAAATATCTTTATTGTAGTGATTTTTATTTTTTTTTTGGTCACCAGCTTTCCTCAAGCATCGATTCCAGGGGACAGGGAGGGTCCCAAGTCTCTCCTGGAGTCCAGGGGAGGGAAGAGCAAATCCCTGGGGCCAGAGGACAGATTTCACCTCATGAGCCAGGCTGATGGAAACCCATCACTGCTCCAGGCTGGTCTCTGTGCTGCGCTGGGACCAAGGGCTGGGTTTGGTCTGTGCTGCCTGAGCCAACCTCCAAACCAGGAGATCTAATCCTCCCTTCCCTGGCTCAGTTGTCCCCTTTCTGATGCTGAGCTTAAATCCTGGGAAATCAGCTGTGCAAACCCCCCATTCCCCTCCCATGTCTCCCCTCCTCACCGGGCAGGAGCAACAAGATCCCCCTGCAGCCAACACTGAAGGGCTTCAACGCACAAGAAACACCTGAGCAGGGGCCTGAGGGCCTTCCCTCCTTTCCCAGCCACTTGGAGCATCCTTAAGCTTCTCTCCTCACCTCCCTTTACCCATTTGTGTGGCGAGACCACGGGATAAACGCCGGAGGAGAGGCACCGTGGGCTCTCCAGGAGAGGTGGGCTTGGAGGAGGGGGCGTTTGTGCTGTCACCACTTCAGCTGATGCCTCCACACCACCTTGCCTCTCAGTGGCAAACAATAAAGCTCAAGGTGAGCATCACCTCTGCCCTATCTCTTAGATCCTCCTCTCTCCTGTCCATCCATCACACGCCTGCTCTCCTGCAGCCGATTGCAGCCGACCTGCATCAGCTATTGATTTATCGACACAGGCCGGGGCTGGAAGATTCAGGGAAGCAGCTCCCCACAGAAACGCTTTTTTCAGAAGTAGAGATTTGATTTTTTATTTATTCTTCTCTTCAATGTATGGATTTAACAAGCTCCAGGCAACAAAGAACTTGGTCCTGCCGCACGCAGGCTCTCACACTGCCCCTGTCTCCTCCCCTTCTCCGGCGGAAAAGTCATCTTTAAGGGATTACTCTTTAAGGGCAGAGCACAGCCCTGTGGATGGAGGCAGGTCCCCAGGGTTCAGATGCTGCATAACCTCTGTGCTGACCTCCCTCACAGGGGTAAATGTCTCCCTGGCTCCCTGTGTTTGTGGTGGTGTCACTGGGAGACCAAAATTCCCTTTTTTTTTTCCCCCTCCGTGTCGTGATGATGAACTTCCAGTCCAAACAGGCTCTGTGGAAGAGGCACCTGTGGGTGCAGGGGTTTCCCCGGGGCCACTGGCAAGGCAGGGCACAGCTGGCAACATCTGCACCGTCCCCTCTCCTGGGACTGCTGGGGGGGGATTGCTGCTTGGTTTGGTTTTTCCTTTCCCCACTCTTTCCCAGGGGTTTGGAGAGACCAAAATAGGAGAAAAGGCCCTCTGACCCTTGTTTTTCCCAGCTCCAAACCACCAGTCTGTCACCCAGCATTCAATCCTGAGTGATTCTCCTGCTGCACCAGCCAGGAATGTCACTGCAGGGGCTGTTTCTCCCAGGACATCCCAGTGCACGCCCTGTCCCACATATCCCTCCTTCCACCTGGGCCTGTGGATGCAGCAGGGCCACCCTGGAGCTCCAGGACAGGGTGGTGGGTGGGCAGGACTGTGAGGAGGAGGAGGAGGAAGTGCTGCCTCTCCAGCGTGGTGCTCATGGCCCGCCCCGAGGCTGCATTTAAAGGTGATGCTGCCTTAGCAAACTGAAAGTCAGCTCTGCAGGGACCAGCAGGACCTGGGACTTGGCCTCACTGACCCCTCACCCTTCCCAAATCAGTATTTTTTTGGGCTGGTATCTGGTTTTGCTCCAAATACACCAGCTGGGCTTCTGTTCACCCAAGACATCCCCTCCACATCCTTCTCAGGCAGGTGAGACCTCCTGCTCAGAGCACAACTCTCAGGTGGTCCCAGTGCCCCCAGCCCATCATGGCACCAAAGAGGTGACCCCAGCCCCTGCCCAGCTCCCCTGCCCTCCCTCCAGGGGGGTTTGTTGGGCTGATCCTTTACAGACCTCTTGGTTTGCATAGTTAATGAGGGGTGATTTCATTTGTGGCTGCATTTACCATCCGATTACTCTCCTGTGGAAGACTAATTTGCAGGCAATGGAGACAGATGCTTCCCAAACTATCAGCCAAAAGGCCTAATTCCTGCACAGCCAACTTTTTTAATTTACTTCCTGGCTGATTAAAAAAAA
>NW_020931847.1:0-748 GCF_003984885.1 Neopelma chrysocephalum | reverse complement strand
TGAGGAAAGGCTGAGGGAGCTGGGCCTGTTTAGCCTCAAGAAGAGACGACTGAGAGGGGACCTCTATCAGTATGTGAAAGGGAGAGGGTCAGAGGATGGAGCCAGGCTCTGCTTGGTGGTGCCCAGCAATAGGACAAGAGGCAACGGGGCAGAAACTGATGCCCGGGAAGTTCCACCTGAACATGAGGAAGAACTTCTTTACTGTGTGAGTGACTGCACACTGGAACAGATCACCCAGAAAAGGTGTGGAGCCTCCCTCACTGGGGCTACTCAAGAACCATCTGGACACAGTGCTGTGCCACTTGCTCTGGGGTGACCCTGCTGGAGCAGGGAGGTTGGAGCAGCTGACCCACTGGGGTCGCTTCCAAACTGACCCGTTTGGGACAGGGATGTCCCCCGTACAGGGGTGTCCCCGGCACAGGGGTGTCCCCCGGCACAGGGGTGTCCCCTCCCGGCACAGGGTTGTCCCCTCCCGGCACAGGGGTGTCCCCTCCCGGCACAGGGGTGTCCCCCGGGTCAGGGGTGTCCCCTCTCGGCACAGGGATGTCCCCCGGGTCAGGGATGTCCCCTGCACAGGGATGCCCCGGCACAGGGGTGTCCCTGGCACAGGGATGTCCCCGGCACAGGGGTGTCCCCCGGCACAGGGGTGTCCTCTGGGTCAAGGGTGTCCCCGGCACAGGGGTGTCCCCTCCCGGGACAGGGGTGTCCCCCGGGTCAGGGGTGTCTCCTGCACAGGGATGTCCCCGGC
>NW_020931846.1:0-535 GCF_003984885.1 Neopelma chrysocephalum | reverse complement strand
TGAGGAAAGGCTGAGGGAGCTGGGCCTGTTTAGCCTCAAGAAGAGACAACTGAGAGGGGACCTCTATCAGTATGTGAAAGGGAGAGGGTCAGAGGATGGAGCCAGGCTCTGCTTGGTGGTGCCCAGCAATAGGACAAGAGGCAACGGGGCAGAAACTGATGCCCAGGAAGTTCCACCTGAACATGAGGAAGAACTTCTTTACTGTGCGAGTGACCGCACACTGTAACAGATCACCCAGAAAAGGTGTGGAGCCTCCCTCACTGGGGCTACTCAAGAACCATCTGGACACAGTGCTGTGCCACTTGCTCTGGGGTGACCCTGCTGGAGCAGGGAGGTTGGAGCAGCTGACCCACTGGGGTCGCTTCCAAACTGACCCGTTTGGGACAGGGACAGGGGTGTCCCTGGCACAGGGGTGTCCCCCAGATCAGCGGTGGCCCCCGGGTCAGGGGTGTCCCGCGGCACAGGAGTGTCCCCTCCCGGGACAGGGATGTCCCCCGGGTCAGGGGTGTCTCCTGCACAGGGATGTCCCCGGCAC
>NW_020931845.1:0-940 GCF_003984885.1 Neopelma chrysocephalum | reverse complement strand
GGAGAAATTTGCCTTTTGGTGGCCAAAAAACGGGAGAAATTTGCCTTTTGGTGGCCAAAAACTGAGAGAAATTTGCCTTTCGATGGCCAAAAAACGGGAGAAATTTGCCTTATAGTGGATAAAAAGCGGGAGAAATTTGCCTTTTGGTGGCCGAAAAATGGGAAAAATTTGCCTTTTGGTGGCCAAAACCCGGGAGAAATTTGCCTTATAGTGGATAAAAAAGCGGGAGAAATTTGCCTTTTAGCGGCAAAAACCGGGAGAAATTTGCCTTTTGGTGGCAAAAAACCGGGAGAAATTTGCCTTATAGTGGATAAAAAGCGGGAGAAATTTGCTTTTTAGCGGCAAAAACCGGCAGAAATTTGCCTTTTGGCGGCCAAAAACCAGGAGGAATTTGCCTCTGAGTAGTAACAAACCGCAAGAAATTCGCCTGTTAGTGGCCAGAAAAGGGGGGAAATTCGCCTTCTAGCGGCAAAAACCCGCGAGAAATTGTCCTTTTAGCGTCCAGAAAACGAGAAAAATTTGCCTCTTAGTGGGAAAAACCGGGAGGAATTTGCCTTTTGGTGGCTAAAAAACCGGGAGAAATTTGCCTTTCGGTAGTAAAAAACCGCAAGAATTACTCCTTTTAGTGGCAAAAATGGGAGCGATTCTGTTTTTCATGGAGAGAAAAGGGGAGAAATTTTCCTTTTAGCGGCAAAAAAACGGGAGAAATTCGCCTTTTAAGGTTTTAAATCAGAATTTCTTCCCCACATGGGGCTTCAGGGGTTTTCTTGCCTCGCTCCTCTTTTTCCTGCCTTTCCAAAACCACATTTTCTCTGTGGTTTTTTTTGGCCCTTTTAAAAATATTTAAATATTTAAAAAATATATATATATATTTGAATATTTAAATTTTTTTTAAAACGTTGACTTTCTTCCTATTTTTTCCCCTTTTTCCCCAAGTATT
>NW_020931844.1:0-659 GCF_003984885.1 Neopelma chrysocephalum | reverse complement strand
AAAAAACGGGAGAAATTTGCCTTATAGTGGATAAAAAGCGGGAGAAATTTGCTTTTTAGCGGCAAAAACCGGCAGAAATTTGCCTTTTGGCGGCCAAAAAACGGGAGGAATTTGCCTCTGAGTAGTAAAAAACCGCAAGAAATTCGCCTGTTAGTAGCCACAAAAGGGGGGAAATTCGCCTTCTAGCGGCAAAAACCCGCGAGAAATTGTCCTTTTAGCGTCCAGAAAACGAGAAAAATTTGCCTCTTAGTGGGAAAAACCGGGAGAAATTTGCCTTTTAGTGGCCAAAAAACCTGGAGAAATTTGCCTTTCAGTAGTAACAAGCAGCAAGAAATTCACCTTTTAGTGGCAAAAACGGGAGAAATTCTGGTTTTTATGGAGAGGAAAGGGGAGAAATTTTCCTTTTAGCGGCAAAACCACGGGAGAAATTCGCCTTTTAAGGTTTTAAATCAGAATTTCTTCCCCACATGGGGCTTCAGGGGTTTTCTTGCCTCGCTCCTCTTTTTGCTGCCTTTCCAAAACCACATTTTCTCTGTGTTTTTTTTGGCCCTTTTAAAAATATTTAAATATTTTTTATATATATATATATATTAAATATTTAAATATTTTTTAAAAACGTTGACTTTCTTCCTATTTTTTCCCCTTTTTCCCCAAGTATT
>NW_020931843.1:0-700 GCF_003984885.1 Neopelma chrysocephalum | reverse complement strand
ACGCACTGAACCATCCCTTTGCTCCTCTGGAACGGGGCCTGGCTCCAGCGTTTGCTGCTCTGGTGGAGCAGCACCTGTTTGCTGCCCACGTCGCTCACCACGCTGGCAAAATAGTCCCCTTTGCCGTGCCACGTCACCTGCTTCACGGGCTGGGGGGGAAAAAGGGAGGGAGGTGGAATTCAGGTGGAAAATAAAAATAAATAAATTTTTTTGTGACCCTTTGCCGTGCCACGTCACCTGCTTCACGGGCTGGGGGGGAAAAAGGGAGGCAGGTGGAATTTGGGTGGATTGAACAGTCAAAAATAAAAAAAATTAAATTTTTTTGTGACCCTTTGCCGTGCCACGTCACCTGCTTCACGGGCTGGGGGGGAAAACAGGGAGGGAGGTGGAATTTGGGTGGATTGAATGGAAGAAAATAAAAATAAATAGATTTTTTTGTGACCCTTTGCCGTGCCACGTCACCTGCTTCACGGGCTGGGGGGTGAAAGGGAGGAGGTGGAATTCAGGTGGATTGAATGGCCAAAAATATAAAAATAAATAAATTTTTTTGTGACCCTTTGCCGTGCCACGTCACCTGCTTCACGGGCTGGGGGGTGAAAGGGAGGAGGTGGAATTCAGGTGGATTGAATGGCCAAAAATATAAAAATAAATAAATTTTTTTGTGACCCTTTGCCGTGCCACGTCACCTGCTTCACGGGCT
>NW_020931842.1:0-773 GCF_003984885.1 Neopelma chrysocephalum | reverse complement strand
ACGCACTGAACCATCCCTTTGCTCCTCTGGAACGGGGCCTGGCTCCAACGTTTGCTGCTCTGGTGGAGCAGCACCTGTTTGCTGCCCACGTCGCTCACCACGCTGGCAAAATAGTCCCCTTTGCCATGCCACGTCACCTGCTTCACGGGCTGGGGGGGAAAACAGGGAGGGAGGTGGAATTCAGGTGGAAAATAAAAATATATAAATTTTTTTGTGACCCTTTGCCGTGCCACGTCACCTGCTTCACGGGCTGGGGGGTGAAAAGGGAGGGAGGTGGAATTCGGGTGGATTGAATGGCCCAAAAATAAAAATAAATAAATTTTTTGGTGATGTTTGGTGTTGGTATTGTTTAGTATTGTATAAATAGATAAGAGCTAAGTAGATTTAATTTCTGTAGCCCTTGCTGCTCTGGTGGAGCAGCACCTGTTTGCTGCCCACGTCGCTCACCACGCTGGCAAAATAGTCCCCTTTGCCGTGCCACGTCACCTGCTTCACGGGCTGGGGGGGAAAAAGGGAGGGAGGTGGAATTCAGGTGGAAAATAAAAATAAATAAATTTTTTTGTGACCCTTTGCCGTGCCACGTCACCTGCTTCACGGGCTGGGGGGGAAAAGGGAGGCAGGTGGAATTTGGGTGGATTGAACAGTCAAAAATAAAAATAAATAAATTTTTTTGTGACCCTTTGCCGTGCCACGTCACCTGCTTCACGGGCTGGGGGGTGAAAGGGAGGAGGTGGAATTTGGGTGGATTGAATGGAAGAAAATAAAAATAAATA
>NW_020931841.1:0-331 GCF_003984885.1 Neopelma chrysocephalum | reverse complement strand
TCTGGACACTCCAACACCTGAATCTCCCCCCCAAAGTGCCCCCACCATTCCAGGCATTCCCATAATTCCCTAATTCCCTGTGCAGGTGACAACCTTCCCTATCCCCCTGTTCCCTCCTCTGGACACTCCAGTGCCCCCCAAAGTGCCCCCACCATTCCCGTAATTCCCTAATTCCCTGTTCCATGCCCAGGTGACAACCTTCCCTATCCCCCTGTCCCTCCTCTGGACACTCCAACACCTGAATCTGCCCCCCCAAAGTGCCCCCACCATTCCAGACATTCCCGTAATTCCCTAATTCCCTGTGCAGGTGACAACCTTCCCTATCCCCTGT
>NW_020931840.1:0-8996 GCF_003984885.1 Neopelma chrysocephalum | reverse complement strand
CTGAGTTGGAAGGCACCCACAAGGATCATAGAGTCCAGCCCTTAGCCCTGCACAGGACCATCCCCAAGAGTCCCACCATGTGCCTGAAAGTATCCAAATGCTTCTTAAACTCTGGCAGCCTTGGGGCTGTGCCCACTGCCCTGGGGAGCCTGGGCAGTGCCCAACCAGCCTCTGGAGGAAGAACCTTTTCCTGAGATCCAACCTGACCCTGCCCTGACACAGCTCCAGCCATTCCCTGGGTGCTGTCCCTGCTCCCCCCAGAGCAGAGCTCAGTCCCTGCCCCTCCTCTGCCCCTGCCCAGGCAGTTGGAACTGCAGGGAGGTCTCCCCTCAGTCTCCTCTGCTCCAGTTGAACACACCAAGTGCCCTCAGTGTCCTCACACGGCTTCCCGTCAAGGCCCTTCCCTATCCTTGTTGCCTCCTTTGGACACTCTCTAATGGCTCAATACCTTCCTTACATTGTGTCCCCCCAAACTGCCCCAATGTTGCAGGTGATGCTGCCCCAGGTCAGAGCAGAGCGGGACAATCCCCTCTCTGGCCCAGACGGTGATGCTGGGCCTGATGCCCCCAGGACAGGGTTGGGTCTCCTGGTTGCCAGGGCACTGCTGACTCAGGGCCAACTGGCCACTGACCACAACCCCCAGGGCCTGACATTTTCCCTTATTAAACTTCATATGGTTGGTGATCGCCCAGTCCTGCAATTTCTCGAAGTCTCTCTGCAGGGCCTCCCTGCCTTTGAGGGAGTTAACAGGTCTTCCCAGTTTTGGGTCATCTGCAGACTTGCTCAGTGTCCCTTCCAGTCCTGTGTCCAAGTCATTGATGAAGATGTCGAAGAGCACAGGGCCCAAGATAGAGCCCTGTGGAACCCCACTAATGATAGGTCCCCAGTCTGATGTCACTCCAGTCACTGTCACCCTCTGTGCTTGACCAATTGCTCACCCCCCACATGATGTGTTTATCCAGCTGTGGGCTGGACAATCTGTGCAGAAGGATCTGAGGAGCGACAGTATCGAAAGCTTTACTGAAATCCAAAAAGTTCACATCAATTGGCTTACCTTGATCAGCCAGGTGGGTTACTTTGTCATGAAAGGAAATCAGATTTGATAAGCAGGACTTTCCTCTCCTGAAGCCCTGCTGGCTGTGACCAATGACTGTCTTTCAAATGTTTTTCAATAATTCCCAGAATAATCTTCTCCATAACTTTACCAGGCACTCAAGTGAGACTGACAGGCCTGTAGTTTCCAGGGTCCTGCATCTTGCCCTTCTTGAAAATCGGGACAACATTCACCAGCTTTCAGTCAGCTGGGACCTCTCTGGATTCCCAGGAATGCTCCAAAATCATGGAGAGAGGTTTTGTGATGACATCAGCAGCTTTTTTAGGATTCTGAGATTGATCCCATCAGGTCCCAGGGATTTGTAGGGATCCAGCTGGAGCAGCAGATTCCACACAGTGTCAGGGTTGACTGGGAGTTCATCATTCTCGCACTCACGCTCCTGCAGCTCAGAGCACTGAGATCCCCTTGGTCCATATTCGTGTTGAAGGCAGAGGCAAAGAAAGCACTAAACACTTCTGCCTGGTCTCTGTCCCTGTTTGTGAGGTGACCATTCTCATCCTGGAACAGGCTGATGTCATTTCTGTACTGCCTATTGCCATTAATGTATTTGAAAAAACAATACAATTTGAAAACAATTATAAAAGTGAGAAATGGTTAATTCAAGACAGAGAGATAAGAAAAAGGAAGAATGCAATCTGAAAGGCAAAAAATAATCTCTCTCACATGATAAAAATGTTCTCTCTATCGCACTTAGTGCTCTCACCGTGGTACCATGTTTCACTGGGAGACAGAGGTGAGCTTCCAGTATGTGATAACTCCTCTGCCAGAGCAGTTCAGGCTGTACTTTCTGTTTGGGAGCTGCCAGGCCATGACTGTCCCTCCTCACAACCACAGACCACTCTCCTGGGTACACACTTGGCCCAGACTCCACCTGAACCTCCCTCTACCCCCTTTACCTCAGCTTTCACAGATATGGCCAGAAGAAGCCACTTTCAGTTTGAAGAATGTCCCACAAGGATCACTTTCACAGAGCAATTCTTAATTTTTCTTGCTGGCAGATGGGTTCAAAGATGCTTCCCAAAGAGCAAAAGCTACCTGCCTCACAGGTAATGGCAAGAGCTCAGTCCTTGCTGAGGTGCCACTGCCACAGCATGAACACCCATGGCAGCACAGTTGCCAGCCTGGGAGGGTGAGTGGGAGAGCTAAGTCACTGGCTGGAAGCACTCTGTCTGTCTCAGTGTCTCAGCTCACTTCAGCACTGCAGTCAAGTGTCAGAGCAGAAACAGGCACAGAGGCTTTTACTTTTGGTGCAGATGGTCCTTACCCTGTCCCTATGGTGACCCCAAGAAGAAGTGCAGGAGAATGTCTCACCCCCAGGTAGCCTCAGGCATCTGTGAGCTGTTTGTCTCCATCTGCAGTGGTCTGGGCTTGTTTATTGTCAGCAGAAACAAATATATTTGAGGGGGTCGCTTGGACATTCAAAAGCAGTTGACTGAGCAGCCCTTAGGAGGATGGACTTGTAGTGTCCCTCTGGTAAAGAAAAGGATTATATAGAGTTACATGAGATTAATTTCACCCGCTTTAGAAGATGTGAGAAACAAATCCAATAAAGAATCTTGTATCTATATGGTACATCTCTATCAAAATGATGCCTTATATCAAGACATTTGCTCTACCTGACTTTGGAGTGATAAACCTTAGAGCCTTAGTGCATTTCATGGAGTTTCCTCTGTGAACTGAAAGGAAAAAGAATTTTTACATTTCAGTTGTTTTGGGATAGTAGCAATTGAAAATATAATTTTTCTGCACACACTCTCAATCCCTAGGGTGCAACAGAGCCTCACTCACACAACATATTCCTGATTCGCTCTGCTGCCAGTGGGGAATATTTTCTATGCAGCACAAACATGTTCCTGCAACAAGCCCATCCTTTGTCCTGACAGAGGGTAAGAAAGGGATGATCAGCTCAAGTTAAATATCAAACTCTAGAGCATTTCACTCTGAAACCATCAGCCTGTGAGCTTAGTAGAGAAGGAAATGAAAAGAAGGCATGGTTATGATTGCTGCCTGTAGCTATAATCCATGAAAAGTTTAATGCTGGTCATTTAGGAGGTCCGGGTGCCACAGCATCCTGCATGGTGCAGACAAGTGAGTTAGATGTAACAGGCCTGTGATGAACAGAAGGACCATCCAACAGGGCTCTGGAGGTGCTCCCTGCTCCCAGTGCTTGCTTCCCAGGTACTTTACCATCATTTCAGTGGAGATTGCTTCTTCCCTGTTGTCGTGGCTTAGGAGTGGTACTCCCCAGTTTAGTGTTCCCACTGAAATACTCCAAACCATGCACCAACTCACTCACTTCCCCCTTTCCCGGGGTGGAGAGGAAAACTGGAGGCACAAAAGCTAAAAGATCAAAAGTCGAGATAACAATTTACTGGAAACAGCAATGGAATAAGAGGCAAACACTAACAGCAACAGTATTTAATAACAGAGGGTACAAGAGAGATGAGGTGAGTGCTCACCATGCGGAACCAGCACTACCCTGACCACTCACCTGCCACCAACCGACCAGAAGGGCACATTTCCCCCACCCCCTGCTATAGCATGAGGGGGTATAGAATAATCTCAGAGTCCTGGCCATGCCCCTCCTGGCTACTGCAAAAGTTTAACCATGTTCTGGCTGGAATCAGGATACCTGTTGAAGCTGCTTGTACTGCTTTTGTTTTGGAGTTTCTTCAATAATTATTTTAAAAATCATTTTAAATAGTAAAAAAACAAAAGGCTTTTAACCAGAAAAATTTTGGTTTTGCCTGAAGTGTGATTCCTGGGGTGTTGTGGGGTCTGATTTTAATGACTTTGTACTATGTATTGATCAGTGATGACTCTTTATTTAAATGCAATACTGTAGTTCATCAGTAGCCACGGGGTATCCAAAGGCTGTGTCTCAACTGAGCTGGTGCTGTTGTGTAATGACAGATGAGAGGAACAGCTCTGGGTTCAGAAGGGGAGATCGCACTGCACCAATGAGAAGCAAACCAACATTGGCTCAAGTCAAGATCTGGTAATGGAAGGAGCTCTGGCACTCAGTCCACTTGTCCCGGAGAGCAAAAATCCCACCACACAAGCATGGGATTTTCACCTCTTTGTGAAATACAAACCACATAGAAATGAGCAGCTGGTGGGCATGGAACTGTCCTTGTTTTATCCTGAGAGCTGTCGTGACTTGTGGGGAATCTGTGCTGCTGTAATTCAGGGGAATTTTTTGAACATACGATTTACTAAATATTCCTTAAAATCCATTTATTTTCCTTATGTAGTTGCGCAGCTTTCTTCCTACTGTTAAATGGAAAGGTGGAGATAACCACATCTGTTATTTAAAAATATATCGACCTTAAACTTCTAATTATACAATGACCAATTTACAGAAATGTCATATTTTAATCACTCTTCAGTATGACAGAAAAAAATCACTTTTTAAAGGCAGTTCTAACTGCATTTTTGTGTCAGTGGGTGAGGTGCAAGCCAACATTTTGTCAAATATGCTAAACTTCACGAGAAGGGAGTTACATATATCTTTAACTGAGGATGCTGTGTGAGGAAGGGCCTGTGTGGAGAGGGCTCTGGCATAGAGCAATTAGTGATGGCAATGCTTTGGACAAGGACTATTGGAGGGAAAAATTACAAAGCAATATTCATCACAGCTTTGTATTCTTCCAAATGCAACCCCTTGGGACTTTGGCTCAAACCTGTATGACCATTCATTATATTTTTCTTTGTTATTTGTTTATGAATTAAGGGATTTCTGGTTGCCACCTGGTCCAACCAGCCTCCCTAAAGCAGGACCACTTTGAAAGTGGATTAATTTTGAAATTAATTTAGGTTGTTGTGGGCCTTTCATGTTTAATATCTTCAAGAATGGAGCCTCCACAACCCCGCTGGGCTCCTCTTCCATTGCTTGATCCCCCACTTCAGAGTGGAAACGTTTGGTATTTAGAAACCTGGAGATAATAATTCATATCTCTCTAAAAGCCTGAGCAGACAAGTTCCAGCCTATTGGTTGCTTCACAGAACTGAAAAGTCAGCAAGGCACATAAAGTATTTAATGAGATCAAAGCCTCCTGCTCCTGAAAATTTCAATCAAACAGTCTGTTTTTCTCAAGTTTTGGAGTTTCTTTGCCACAAACCAGGTGGCACTCATCCCCATTATCAGTTTCCTTGGGCAGAACATGTTAACCTGCATTTGCTGTGTTCTCTAAAGATGCCTGATGCAGTCTTGAATCCATGTGCTCTGACTCACTCACTGGAAGAGGCTGGGGGAGTTCTCAGAGCCAGCTGATTTACAAGCTGCTTCACTTCTTTAATTGATCTTATTTGCCTGTGAGCACATTTGTATGGAAAATAAGACATCTTTGATATGAGATCCAGCTTTACCACAGCAGAGAACATCCCACATGACCAGATAAAGTCAGGTTCTGGTATGTTACCCTCAGCCAGTCACTCTGTAATAATGTTTTGCAGGCTCTGGGATGTGTAGGTCTATCTATGTGCAAGGAAGGAGAGTCCGTATTGGCTCCCACAGGTTATGGTTTCCTGGGAGCAGAACAGTGAGCTGGCAGTTGAAGCAGGCTTTGCACCAGGTTTTCCTGCAGCTGACAGTACCAATCCATCTCCTGGGATAGTACCTCCTTTTTGGGGGAGCCATATCCACGCCACATCCACATTGTCTCAGCTGCAGTATTTGTCTGCACAAGATCCAGAGCAATTCCCATTCCACCAGCCAGCTTAGACAGGTGGGCAACACCTGCAAAAGGTGTCTGAGAGGATGAGGAGACTGTTGGCACAGGGTCTCCCCTGCCATGTGGCATCTTCTCAGGTCTCTCTGTCCATCCCTGACTGCTGCCCACTGTCTGTTCCCAGCTCGGCACTGGGATCACTCGTGTGATGGCTGGTTCCACGCTGGGACAGCCCAGCCTCTCTTTCTCCTGATCCCTTCATGTAGAGCTGCCTTTGTGAGCTGCATCCCTTCATTGTCCTGCTTTCCTTCAGCACCACAGCTTACTTTTGCAGGCCCAGGCAGCTTAGATGAGAGACCCCAGTACCTATACGCTGCATCCAGCTCTGGGGTCCCCAACACAAGAAAGACATCGACCTGATGGAACAAGTCCAGAGGAGGCCACTAAGATGCTCCAAGGGTTGGAGCACCTCTGCTAGGGAGACAGAATCAAAGAACCTCAGAGTCATAGAATCAGAGAATAGTTTGTTTTGGAAGGAACCTTAAAGATCATATAGTTCCACTGCCCTGTCATGAGCAGGGACACCTTTCCCTAGGCCAGGTTGCTCAGAGTTCCGTTCAACCAGGCCCCTTGATGGGGCATCAACAACTTCTCTGGGCAACCTGAACCAGGTCCTCACCATTCTCATAGCAAAGAATTTCCTCCTAATATCTAATCTAAAGCTACTCTCTTTTACTTTGAATCCATTCCCACTTGCCCTGTCACTACATGCTCTTTTAAGTAGTCTCTGCCCAACTTTTTTGTAGCTTCTTCAGGTACTGAAAGGCCGCAATTAGGTCACCGCAAGCCTTCTCTTTCCCAGGCTGGACAATCCAAATTCTCTCAGCTTTTCTTTGTGGGAGAGGTGCTCCAGCCCTCAAATCAACTTGGTGCCTCCTCTGGACTCTCTCCAACAGGTCAATGTCCTTCCTGTGCTGAGGACCCCAGAGCTGGAGGCAGCACTGCAGGCGGGGTCTCACCTGAGTGGGCCAGAGAGGCAGAATTACCCCCTCCACTGTTGCCCACACTGTGGGATCAGCCCAGGGCATGCGGGGTTCCTGGGTGCATTTCATTGACATTGATCCTGGGTCTGACTGAACCAACAGTCCCTTTCCCTCAGAAACTCCAGTTCAGTTTTGTGTAGGCTGGGTTTCTTTGTTTCCTTGGGACAAGTCTAAACCTTGTCCCAAGTTCACACCCAGCAAATCAACTCAGCTGTTTGGGAACTCTGTGAACTACATGTGCTTGGGAGGGATGATGCAAGTGTTTTAAAAAAGCAGTGTGTTAAAGACAAGAACAGGAAGATAAACAAGGTACTCTGTAATGAGCAGCTGCCCATTTTCCAAAAGATAGCTGTAGCACTGACAACTTTTTGTTGTTGATCTTTTGATTCTGAAATTGTTTGGAGAAATAGCTGCTCCCCACATCTGCTCCCCACACTACTTATCATGGGTGACAAGCTATGTGCCTGCCTGTACTAGGTATCAAGACCTTCTCACTGCTCTGACCCTGTAGTACACAATTCCCCAAAGTCCTTCTGGATGCTCCAAAGGTGCACTCTTTAGTTTGAATTTCCCAACACAAGAGTCTTTCCTGCCTCAGTAATTATTCTCAGATAAAACCTACTCTTCTTAAGGTGGGAGAATTGCATCCCAACACAAATTAAGTGAAGGTGATCACTTACCTCAGCAGTTTCAAAAGTCTGATTTGTCATTTTATATTAGAGATTTAAAACTTTCTTACCTTAATTTTAAGAAATGTGACTCCAAATATAACAAAACAAAATACAAGTAACTGGGTTTGAGTTCTTTTGAGTAGTCTCATATGACACTGATGGTAGATTGTGAAGATCTCTGAAAGGTTTTACAAAACCAACAAAAATGATGGGGCAAAAATGCTCTAGAGAAGAACACAGCTACCTTCCAAGGAAAGGTTAAAAAGGTTAGCATTCCAGTTTGAAGAAGGGAACACTGAGGAAGGCAGTGTGATCAAGGTTCACAAAATCCTGAAGGCAGGGGACGTGCTGAAAGCTGAGCTGCTCACCCAGTCCCACCGTACCACAACAGAAAGCCCTCGAGAACTCACCAGAGATGGGTGTAAGACAACCATGGACTTATGGATGCAGCAGGTCAGGTCATGAGCTATCCTGGGCTGCCATGGGAGCTGCTGATTGCTGCAGGCCCAGAGAGGCACCACACAAAATCATGGGAAACAGGTCCCCGACTGGCTGCTGGAGGATGAGGCAGGGATAACCCTTTCACAGTCCCACGTCTATGGCTGCTTGAGGGGTGAGTGAGGGGTGGTGGAGGTGGCCAGGCTCACACGTGTCCTGCCGGTGGCATCTGCTACTGGAGACAGCACGCTGGGCTGGGTGAGATGACCAGTGGGGTTTTTCCAATGTACTTACATTTGAGGCCTTCCCATCGGTTTCTGTCATTCATTTTCCACCTCTCTATAAAGGGAACATACTTTCTTCTTTCACGAGGCTCTTGGTAGAGACTGCCCTTCCCTCTCAGCCTCAGTCACAGGCTTGCGCCTGCTGGACTCTGCAAGTCAGAAACACCTTCACTGGGCAGTGGAGGTGTCATTCCAGGAACATTGTAGTTGGCAGCAATGCCAGTGCAACACTGCCTCTGCTTGGTTGCTCCACAAATCCATGTTAAAAATAACCATATTCAATAACCAAAATCCATATTAGAAAGAAATCCCTCAGCATTGCACAACTGGACTACCCCAGCATTGCAGAAAAGGCAGTGTGGTCATGTGGGTGAATGACTGAGATGGAAAAGCTACTTAAAAATTGACCAATTGAGTGCTTATGAAATTAGGCTTTGAAAAATACTATTTATTAAATATGCTTATCATTTAAATTATAATTAGGGTAATTAAATTTTATATTATACATAATATCTCACTAATTACATTTAATATGCAGATGAATCCTCAGGTCAGAAGACAGGGAAAGTTTTTGGTGCAAAAATTTTATAGAGGAAAATATTCAACATCTGCTTAGAAAAACCAGCTTCATGTAAAAATTGACCTAGTGTCCAATGCAAGTAATTAAAGTGAAAGAGCTAAATAACCCCCGAATATAAAGCTGAACATTTCAAAGAATCACAGAATATGCTGAGTTGGAAGGCACCCACAAGGATCATAGAGTCCAGCCCTTAGCC
>NW_020931839.1:0-847 GCF_003984885.1 Neopelma chrysocephalum | reverse complement strand
ATATAAATACCTACAGAGGGAAGGACAAATACACACACACATCCCTGTGCAGCCACTGATGGGAGAAGCTGGATGAGAACATTGGGAAGATCTCAGAATCATGGAATTTAGGGTGGAAAAGACCTCCAAGATCATCCATTTCAACTTTTGACTGAACGTGGCTGAGATGGCAGATGAGAAAGTTGGGAAGATCTCAGAATCCCGGAATTTAGGGTGGAAAAGACCTCCAAGATCATCCATTCCAACCTTTGACTGATGAACGTGGCTGAGGGCATTGAGAAGGTGGATGAGAACGTTGGGAAGATCTCAGAATCCCAGAATTTAGGGTGGAAAAGACTTCCAAGGTCATGGATCCAACCTTTGAACGAAGATTGCTGAGGGCATTGAAAACATTGGGAAGAAGGCTGGGAATGTTGAGAAATTGGCTCTTCTGCTACAAATCCCAGTTTGGCTCCAGCCCTGCACCTCAAGCACTGTGAACATCACACAGATTTCCCTCCAGAACATTCCCCCAGGCAGAGCCAGTTGGAAACCAGGAAATTTGACTCCCAGCCCCCTCTTTTCCTCTTGGAGTTGAGCTCCTTCAAAGCTCCCCAGATGTTTGTGCTCCATTTATCACAGCAATTCCGACCCCCGTGGCTCCAGGCAAAGTCACTCTGAAGTCCCTGTTCTGCTCCTGCTTTGGGTTGTGAGGGTTGTTTTGTTATCCCAGAAGCAGGGTTGTTATCCCAGAAGCAGGGTTGTTATCCCAGGAGCAGGGTTGTTATCCCAGGAACAGGGTTGTTATCCCAAGGGAAGGATTGTTATCCCAGGAGCAGGGTTGTTATCCCAGGAGCAGGGTTGTTAT
>NW_020931838.1:0-662 GCF_003984885.1 Neopelma chrysocephalum | reverse complement strand
ATATAAATACCTACAGAGGGAAGGACAAATACACACACACATCCCTGGAAAGCCACTGATGGGAGAAGCTGGATGAGAACATTGGGAATACCTCAGAATCATGGAATTTAGTGTGGAAAAGACCTCCAAGATCATCCATTCCAACCTTTGACTGATGAACGTGGCTGAGGGCATTGAGAATGTGGATGAGAACTTTGGGAAGAACTCAGAATCATGGAATTTAGGGTGGAAAAGACCTCCAAGGTCATGGAGTCCAACCTTTGAATGAAGATGGTTGAGGTCATTGAAAACGTTGGGAAGAAGGCTGGGAATGTTGAGAAATTGGCTCTTCTGCTACAAATCCCAGTTTGGCTCCAGCCCTGCACCTCAAGCACTGTGAACATCACACAGATTTCCCTCCAGAACATTCCCCCAGGCAGAGCCAGTTGGAAACCAGGAAATTTGACTCCCAGTCCCCTCTTTTCCTCTTGGAGTTGAGCTCCTTCAAAGCTCCCCAGATGTTTGTGCTCCATTTATCACAGCAATTCCGACCCCCGTGGCTCCAGGCAAAGTCACTCTGAGGTCCCTGTTCTGCTCCTGCTTTGGGTTGTGAGGGTTGTTTTGTTATCCCAGAAGCAGGGTTGTTATCCCAGGAGCAGGGTTGTTATCCCAGGAGCAGGGTT
>NW_020931837.1:0-1415 GCF_003984885.1 Neopelma chrysocephalum | reverse complement strand
TTTCAGGGAGGGCTGATTGCAGTGGCTGGGGCTGGCAGGACCTGGCTGTTGGTGGGAGCTGGTTCCTGGATCCAGGGAGTGGTGCCGAGGCTCTGCTTGAAATTTCACGGAAGAAACTGAAGGGGTTTTTTTATCCCTCTCCATTGAAGTGATCTATGGGATTGTTCAGCACCGCAGAGAGCCCTGGCACGGGGCACAACCACGGCTGCAGGTGAACCTCTGCCGGGCTTGTGGTGGTTACTTTTGGGGACGGACAGACTGGGAAGCCCCTGGCCCAGCAGTGGCAGCTCTCGCTCCTTCCTGGCAGTTTGGGCACCGTGTGGGGACAGACGTCACAGAACTGAGGCTCTGAAGGAGCTGTCACCCCCAGACAGCTCCCCAGGAGCCCCCTCGGCACAGGGCTGGCGTCCCTCATGGGCTTGGCTGCAGGGCTGTGGCTGTGCCTGTCCCGTCCCTTCCTGCCCTTCCCCGCTGCTCCCTGGGCCGACCAGGATGTTTTGGGATGTTTTAGGATACTGACCCTTGCTCTGCGTGATGCTGCCTTTGGAAAACTGTCTCTTCCAGCTTTCCCAGACCCGTACACCCCCCCCTCACACGGTCCCTCTGTGGCAAGGGCTGGGATTTTTCTCTGTGCCAGTTGCAGTGTTTCTCCGTCTGCTATCACTAGAATATGTCGTCCTGAATTACCAGGATGACATCCCGAGCACGGGGATGGCTGAGCAGCCTGTGCTGGTGGCAGAGCCTGTCCCTCCACTCAGCTGCTGCCGCTTTGCCACCCTGCCCTGCCCAGCAGGATTCCTCTTTCCCTTCAGGGATGGGATGGGATGGTTTAGCTCCTTTGCCATGACAGCCGGAGGGGAGTGTGGGAGTGGAGGTTGAGCACACTCTGGCTGGCTTTGGGCACCAGGGTCCCTGTCAGTCCCAGTCTCGAGCAGCTCAGCAGCACGGGCCGATTCACTCCTTCGGTGCATAAATAAAGGGTTTCAGTTGTGCAATCCCTGAATTAGTTTGTCGGCACAGTTCTCAGCTGCTCAGCTGACGGTGAATAAATCCCTCTGAAGGTTATTGAGATAATAAAAGGCATGAGGGGAGTTCCGTAATTTATTTGAGTTCTCTTTTAATTTACAGCCTTACGGGGTGAGAGCTCAGTGGATAATGAGTCCTTATGGCTGATCTGCTCTTTTCCAAGGGCCGTGGCGGAGGAAGAGGAGCTGGAGGGGAGGTTTGAGCCAGGGGGAGGTGAGGGGGCTGTGCTGGACATGCTGCAGCTGTAGAGCTGTGGCCGAAGCCATGTGGTGCTGGGAGCCTGGAGCTCCTTGGGCATCACCGCAGAGCTGCTGCCAGCCAGGAGCTCTTCCATTGGGATGTTCCATCCCTGGCTGGGCTGGGCTGCTCCATCCCTGGCTGGGCTGGGC
>NW_020931836.1:0-1411 GCF_003984885.1 Neopelma chrysocephalum | reverse complement strand
TTTCAGGGAGGGCTGATTGCAGTGGCTGGGGCTGGCAGGACCTGGCTCTTGGTGGGAGCTTGTTCCTGGATCCAGGGAGTGGTGCCGAGGCTCTGCTTGAAATTTCACGGAAGAAACTGAAGGGTTTTTTTTATCCCTCTCCATTGAAGTGATCTGTGGGATTGTTCAGCACCGCAGAGAGCCCTGGCACGGGGCACAACCACGGCTGCAGGTGAACCTCTGCCGGGCTTGTGGTGGTTACTTTTGGGGACGGACAGACTGGGAAGCCCCTGGCCCAGCAGTGGCAGCTCTCGCTCCTTCCTGGCAGTTTGGGCACCATGTGGGGACAGACATCACAGAACTGAGGCTCTGAAGGAGCTGTCACCCACAGACAGCTCCCCGGGAGCCCCCTCGACACGGGGCTGGTGTCCCTCGTGGGCTTGGCTGCAGGGCTGTGGCCGTGCCTGTCCCGTCCCTTCCTGTCCTTCCCTGCTGCTCCCTGGGCCGACCAGGATGTTTTGGGATGTTTTAGGATACTGACCCTTGCTCTGCGTGATGCTGCCTTTGGAAAACTGTCTCCTCCAGCTTTCCCAGACCCGTCACCCCCCACTCACACGGTCCCTCTGTGGCAAGGGCTGGGATTTTTCTCTGTGCCAGTTGCAGTGTTTCTCCGTCTCCTATCACTAGAATATGTCGTCCTGAATTACCAGGATGACATCCCGAGCACTGGGATGGCTGAGCAGCCTGTGCTGGTGGCAGAGCCTGTCCCTCCACTCAGCTGCTGCCGCTTTGCCACCCTGCCCTGCACAGCAGGATTCCTCTTTCCCAGCGGGGATGGGATGGGATGGTTTAGCTCCTTTGCCATGACAGCTGGAGGGGAGTGTGGGAGTGGAGGTTGAGCACACACTGGCTGGCTTTGGGCACCAGGGTCCCTGTCAGTCCCAGTCTCGAGCAGCTCAGCAGCATGGGCCGATTCACTCCTTCGGTGCATAAATAAAGGGTTTCAGTTGTGCAATCCCTGAATTAGTTTGTCGGCACAGTTCTCAGCTGCTCAGCTGACGGTGAATAAATCCCTCTGAAGGTTATTGAGATAATAAAAGGCATGAGGGGAGTTCCGTAATTTATTTGATTCTCTTTTAATTTACAGCCTTACGGGGTGAGAGCTCAGTGGATAATGAGTCCTTATGGCTGATCTGCTCTTTTCCAAGGGCCGTGGCAGAGGAAGAGGAGCTGGAGGGGAGGTTTGAGCCAGGGGGAGGTGAGGGGGTTGTGCTGGACATGCTGCAGCTGTAGAGCTGTGGCCGAAGCCGTGTGGTGCTGGGAGCCTGGAGCTCCTCGGGCATCACCACAGAGCTGCCGCCAGCCAGGAGCTCTTCCATGGGCTGCTCCATCCCTGGCTGGGCTGGGCTGCTCCATCCCTGGCTGGGCTGGG
>NW_020931835.1:0-535 GCF_003984885.1 Neopelma chrysocephalum | reverse complement strand
TATTACATCAGGATTCTCCACCAGAGAATTCCCAGAGATTCCCACCATAATCATGGCTTGGAGCATCCTAGGAGAAGGAAAAACTCTCCCACATGGAATTGCTATATCAGGATTTCCACTAATTAATCACCATTCCCATGGCTTGGAGGATTCCAGGAGCAGGAAAACTCTCCCAAATGGAATTCCTACATCAGGATTTCCAGTAACTAATCACCATTACTGTGATCTGAAGGATCCCAGGAGAAGGAAAACTCTCCCACATGGAATTCCTACATCAGGATTCCCACCACAATCGTGGCTTGGAGGATCCCAGGAGAAGGAAAACTCTCCCAAATGGAATTCCTACATCAGGATTTCCACTAATTGATCACCATTACCGTGATCTGAAGGATCCCAGGAGAAAGAAAACCCTCCCACATGGAATTACTACATCAGGATTCTTCACCAGAGAATTCCCAGAGATTCCCACCACAATCGTGGCTCGGAGCATCCCAGGAGAAGGAAAACCCTCCCAAATGGAATTCCTACATCAGGT
>NW_020931834.1:0-537 GCF_003984885.1 Neopelma chrysocephalum | reverse complement strand
TATTACATCAGGATTCTCCACCAGAGAATTCCCAGAGATTCCCACCACAATCGTGGCTTGGAGCATCCCAGGAGAAGGAAAACTCTCCCACATGGAATTATTACATCACAATTTTCCAATAATTAATCACTGTTCTTGTGAGTTCTGAAGGATTCCAGGAGAAGGAAAACTCTCCTAAATGGAATTCCTACATCAGGATTTCCACTAATTAATCACCATTGCTGTGATCTGAAGAATTCCAGGAGAAGGAAAACAATTCCAAATGGAATTATTACATCAGGATTCTCCACCAGAGAATTCCCAGAGATTCCCACCACAATCGTGGCTTGGAGGATCCCAGGAGAAGGAAAACCCTCCCACATGGAATTATTACATCACAATTTTCCAATAATTAATCACTGTTCTTGTGAGTTCTGAAGGATCCCAGGAGAAGGAAAACTCTCCCAAATGGAATTCCTACATCAGGATTTCCACTAACTAATCACCATTACTGTGATCTGAAGAATTCCAGGAGAAGGAAAACAATTCCAAATAAAA
>NW_020931833.1:991-2015 GCF_003984885.1 Neopelma chrysocephalum | reverse complement strand
GGGAATTCCATGATTCCAAGACTTGTTGGGACATCCTGGGACATCAGGAATTTCTCCGTTTTTCCCAATCCTTAAGGATTTGGGGTTTTATTGGGTTTTCCTGCCCCATTTTTAGGGAATTCCGTGATTCCAAGACTTGTTGGGACGTCCTGGGACATCAGGAATTTCTCCATTTTTCCCAATCCTTAAGGATTTGAGGATTTTATTGGGTTTTCCAGCCCCATTTTTAGGGAATTCTGTGATTCCAGGAATTGTTGGGACATCCTGGGACGTTGGGACTTTCTCCACTTTCCCAATACTTCAGGATTTTGTTCTTTGTTGGTCCAAACAGCCCCATTTTTTGGGAATTCCATGATTCCATGACTTGTTGGGGCATCCTGGGACAATGGGGGTTTTTCCATTAAAATCTGCTCATTTTTCCCAGTCCTGTTATTGATTTAATTGATTATTACCCTATATATTGTATATTAATATATCATTAATTATATATTAATATATCAATAATTAATAAAGAATTAATACTCTTATTACTCTTATTACTCTTATTAATTTATTGCTGTTGTTAATTTAATTGATTATTACCCTGTATATTGTATATTAATATATAATTAATGATATATTCATATATCATCAATTAACAGAATTAATACAATGCTATTATTATATGATTACTATTATTACTTTAATTAATTAATACCACATATATAATGATATTGCATATTTTATTAATTAATCAAGAATTAATGCAATACAATTATTAATTATTACTATTATTAATTCATTTGATATAGAATGTATATCTCATCTATTTTAATAATTAATATATAATCAAGACAATTATTGATAATTACTATTAATTTATCACTGCTAATAATTGATTATTGCCAGATATATAATATAATTATATTACATATTTTATTAATATATATAATCAAGACAATAAAATTATTAATTATCACGATTATAAATATATTTGAACAGTATTAATATTAAATTATTTTTATTTATTAATATAAATATATTA
>NW_020931833.1:591-891 GCF_003984885.1 Neopelma chrysocephalum | reverse complement strand
ATTAAATTATTTTTATTTATTAATATAAATATATTAATTTATATTAATAAGAATATATGAATATATTAATATATTGCTATTAAATTAATATAAATATATCTTGATATAGCAGATATATTTCTTATCTATATAATTATTAATTATTGCTATTATCAATTTATCCCTAATGTTAATTAAATTGATTATTGCAGCATATAAAATATAATTCTACTACATTTTTAATCAATAGATAATTAACACAATATAATTACTAATTATTACTATTATCAATTTATTAATATTCTTAATTAAATTGAATAT
>NW_020931833.1:0-491 GCF_003984885.1 Neopelma chrysocephalum | reverse complement strand
ATATTCTTAATTAAATTGAATATTACAGCATATAAAATAAAATTCGATTAAATATTTTTAATAATATATCATTAATACAATACAATTATTAATTATTACTATTATCAACTTATTACTATTATTGATTTCACTGATTTTTAATTAATAGATCATTAACACAATGGAATTATTAATTATTACTATTATCAATTTATCTGTATTGTTAATTAAATTGATTATCACAGAATATAAATATAGTCCTATTTCATATTTTTAATTAATATATCATTAACACAATATAATTATTTACTATTACTATTATCACTTTATTACTATTATTGATTTAATTGATTAATAAAGAATTAAATTGATTAATTAAGTTGATTATTACATCATATAAAATAAAATTCTATTGCATAATTTTAATTAACATGTCATTACTACAATTACTAATTGTTGCTATTGCCTATTCATTAATATTGTTAATTAAATTGATTATTACAGCATATAAA
>NW_020931832.1:0-822 GCF_003984885.1 Neopelma chrysocephalum | reverse complement strand
GGGAATTCCATGATTCCAAGACTTGTTGGGACATCCTGGGACATCAGAAATCTCTCAGTTTTTCCCAATCCTTAAGGATTTGGGGGTTTTATTGGGTTTTCCAGCCCCATTTTTAGGGAATTCTGTGATTCCAAGACTTGTTGGGACATCCTGGGACATCAGGAATCTCTCAGTTTTTCCCAATCCTTAAGGATTTTGGGGTTTTACTGGGTTTTTCCACCCTGTTTTTAGGGAATTCTGTGATTCCAAGACTTTTTGGGATGTCCTGGGACATCAGGAATTTCTCTGTTTTTTCCCAATCCTTAGGGATTTTGGGGTTTACTTGGGTTTCCCACCCTGTTTTTAGGGAATTCTGTGATTCCAGGACTTGTTGGAACATCCTGGGACATCAGGAATTTCTCCGTTTTTCCCGATCCTTAAGGATTTGGGGATTTATTGGGTTTTCCAGCCCCAATTTTAGGGAATTCCATGATTCCAGGACTTGTTGGGACATCCTGGGACTTCAGGAATTTCTCCACTTTCCTAATCCTTAAGGATTTTGGGGTTTTACTGGGTTTTCCTGCCCCATTTTTAGGGAATTCCGTGATTCCAGGACTTGTTGGGACATCCTGGGATGTTGGGAGTTTCTCCATTTTTCCCAATTCCTTAAGGATTTTGGGGTTTTACTGGGTTTTCCCACCCTGTTTTTAGGGAATTCCGTGATTCCAGGACTTGTTGGGACATCCTGGGACATCAGGAATTTCTCCTTTTTTCCCAATCCTTAAGGATTTTGGGGTTTTATTGGGTTTTCCAGCCCCATTTTTAGGGAATTACGTGATTCCA
>NW_020931831.1:0-2022 GCF_003984885.1 Neopelma chrysocephalum | reverse complement strand
GGATTTGAGGATTTTATTGGGTTTTCCAGCCCCATTTTTAGGGAATTCTGTGATTCCAAGACTTGTTGGAACGTCCTGGGACATCAGGAATTTCTCCTTTTTTCCCAATCCTTAAGGATTTGGGGATTTTATTGGGTTTTCCCACCCTGTTTTTAGGGAATTCCATGATTCCAGGACTTGTTGGGACATCCTGGGACATCAGGAATTTCTCCATTTTTCCCAATCCTTAAGGATTTTGGGGTTTTCTTGGGTTTTTCCACCCTGTTTTTAGGGAATTCTGTGATTCCAAGACTTTTTGGGATGTCCTGGGACATCAGGAATTTCTCTGTTTTTTCCCAATCCTTAGGGATTTTGGGGTTTACTTGGGTTTCCCACCCTGTTTTTAGGGAATTCTGTGATTCCAGGACTTGTTGGAACATCCTGGGACATCAGGAATTTCTCCGTTTTTCCCGATCCTTAAGGATTTGGGGATTTATTGGGTTTTCCAGCCCCATTTTTAGGGAATTCTGTGATTCCAGGACTTGTTGGGATGTCCTGGGACATCAGGAATTTCTCCGTTTTTCCCAATCCTTAAGGATTTGGGGTTTTATTGGGTTTTCCAGCCCCATTTTTAGGGAATTCTGTGATTCCAAGACTTGTTGGGACATCCTGGGACATCAGGAATTTCTCCATTTTTCCCGATCCTTAAGGATTTTGGGGTCTCATTACATATTTTATTAATTAATATAGAAATAATACAATGCAATTATTATTACTATTATTAATTTGCTATAGCAGATATATTTCTTATCTATTTTATTAATTAATATATAATTAATATAAGACAATTATTAATCATTACTATTAATTCATTACTGTTATTAATTTAATTATATTACAGATTTTATTAATTCATATATAATTAATACAATAAAATTATTTGTTATGGCTATTAATAATTTATTTTATCAATATTGATAATAAATTAATATTTGTTATTATAAATATATTAATTGTATAATGAATGTGAAAATATTAATATCGATATATTAATACATTGCTATTAAATTAATATTAATATATCTTGATATAGCAGATATATTTCTTATCTATTTAGTAATTAATATATAATTAGTATAAGATAATTAATAATTTATCACTATTGTTAATTAAATTGATTCTATTACATATTTTTAATTAGTATATTAATTTTATATTAATATATTAGTATTAAAATATTACTATTAAACTAATATTAATATATCTTGATATAACAGATATATTTCTTATCTATTTATTAATATATAATAAACAGTTATTAATTATTACTATTACTAAATTATTTCTCTTGTTAATTAAATTGATTATGTACAGCATATAAAATATAATTCTATTACATATTTTTAATTAATAGATCATTAATACAATATAATTATTAATTATCACTATTACCAAATTATTACTATTTTTAATTAAATTGATTACAGAATACAAAATATAATTCTATTACTTTTCAAATTAGTATATAATAATACAATTAATAATTATTACTGTTATTAATGTATTTTATTAATATTAATGTAAATTATTTTATTATTAATATTACATTACTTTCAATAGTAATATTGGTATATTACTATTAAATTAATATTAATATATCTTGATATAGCAGATATATTTCTTGTCAATTTATTAATAATATAGAATTATTATAAGACAATTATTAAATATTACAATTATCAAATTATCACTATTGTTAATTAAATTGATATTACATCATATAAAAAAATTCTATTACATATTTTTAATTAATATATCATTAACACAATACAGTTATTAATTCTTTCTGTTATCACTTTATTACTATTATTGATTTCATTGATTACTACAGAATTAAATTGATTAATTAAATTGATTATTACATCATATAAAATAAAATTCTATTGCATAATTTTAATTAACATGTCATTACTACAATTACTAATTGTTGCTATTACCTATTCATTAATATTGTTAATTAAATTGATTATTACAGCATATAAA
>NW_020931830.1:0-9415 GCF_003984885.1 Neopelma chrysocephalum | reverse complement strand
GGCCACTGCATTCCTTCTGTCTCATATTGAGGCCATACATTATTACAATAATCAATCAATTGTTTCTTGCTTAACTCTTGTCCGAAATTTCCTTCCTTCCAGTGTTTTAATAAGCAACCAAGCGGAGAATCGCTAGGGATATTATTTTCTACACAAGACAGTACCCTAAAGGTTTTAAACGGCATCATACTGACTCACACACTCACACACACACACACACCACAGTCTGGATTCAAAATCAAATTTACAATAACACAACGATATAAACCAATTACTTATTCCAAAACCAAAACCAAAACCAAAACCAACTCGCCAATTCTCCCTCTGAGTGGCGAGTGCTGGTACAGCGCGGCTTTCGCTGCGTCTTACGACCAGCGCCTAGGCTTCCCAACCAAGGTACCTTTTAGCCCAACCCAGCGGGAAACTCACGGTCCCGTCTTATAGGCAGGCTCCCAACCAACAAACCTAAAAGAATAAAGCACCTCGGGCTTACCTGGATGGTTGTCCGGCGGGCGCGGGGTCGGGCACGGGTCGATGTCTCCCCAGAAATCACCTGGTTGCCGGCATGGAGTGGATCAGCTCGTGAGCCGCCCCAGCTACCCCCGGAGTCCCAATCTGGTGTCGCCAAAAACTGTTGCCCGTAACAAAGACACAAACCAACGTGGTGCCGGTTTATGCGGTGCTTTATTCGGGGCCCCGGGAACCTGAGGACTCGCGTCCCAAGTCAGGATTCCGAAGACCCTCATTTTCAGTTCAGTTTTTATACACAAACAAGTTTACATTTGGTTTCCACGGCAAAATTAGTTCGTGCCAGAGCAGTTTCATTCAGTTACATACAGGCTCATGCTGCTAACAATTGACAATCAACTATTCTAATCATAAATCTACTCGAGCTGTCTTATCCCTAGTAACTGTTTAACAGACCCTCACCACATCCAAGGTAACAAATCATTATATACATGCTTGACTAAATTCTTTAATTATTGTTTCCACTTCTTCAGTACATTTCATGCTCACAAACAAGGTTGCTTTTTAGGCCTACTCTTCTACTAAGCCTTAGCTATTCTACTACTAATTTAAATTGCTCTGCAACATGTCCCCCCTTTTGAGCATCCTTCAATCTTCCAATTTGCAAGGATGCTCAAATCACATCAGGCTCTCGTTTCTTGATGGGTGGGAGATGGTTCTTCGTGCGGTGAGATTACTTCTTTTCTTGTTATAGCTTTCATGATGCGTCTCGTATGTTGACCTTCTTTTACAATCATTCCTAAAAGACACTTATAAACGGTTATGGCTATGACAATAATTATTACAATCAATATTCCGTACTGGATAACGGAAGATATCCATCCTGACACATGAAGACCTAGGGAGCTGAATAATTCTCCTATCCAATTGTGTTCTGCTTCCTTTTGTAGTTCATGAACATTCTCATCAATTTGTTCCAATTGACTAATATCTTTTTCTACTTCCTGAGTGACATTTGGGATGTGTACACAACAATGCTCGTCCTTTGCATGCAGGTACCCACAGACTCCGTGTTCTTTCAATAGGATTAGATCTAAAGCCATTCGATTCTGTACTGTCATTCTGGTAGTGGCTTGCAATTGCAAATCTAAATCTTTAAATCCTTTCTTAGTCACAGCAGCTAATCTTTCGGTTTGGCCCATTAATTTGAACAACATTTCCCTATTTCGATAAGTCGAGATAGGCGCAAACAAAGATTCCAATACCCATCCAAATTTAACTCCTGCTGATGGTTCATGCCAATCTCCCAACCCTAAGTCATCAATATTTTTACTAATTTCTTTTTTTTTTCGTGGTTGTATTTCTACTGATGTTAACTTATCCTGTTTCCAGAATGGACAGAGAGTAGGTATCCCTAGCGTGACAGGTACAACTGGACCATTTATTGGCATGTGGGTGGTCCACTGGCCATGTCCCATTACCCACACCAAATTTCCTGGGCTCCTAACTGTGGTAGTACGACAATCAATATTTTTCACAGATCCCTTAATAGTATGATTATATCCCCGACATTCACATCCTAACTGCAAAAGGGTCCTGACCGGTATTAGTCCTATTTCATCATCAGGTGTGTCACAAGTATATACCTTGGTACAATTCCAATTTTTCTTTGTACGTGCCTCTGTCCTCCAATTATGATCTCCTCTATTTCCTGCAGAATAAGTTTGATTCCTTTTTCCTTTCCAATGAATACACCACTGTACCTCTCCAATGTAACTATAAGTCTCTAGTAGACTGGGTCCCCAAATCGTTTGCCACTCTTCCATGGTTGTAGAGCTGGTAATATTTTGACATACTTCTTCTTGTTTTTCTCGTTTTATCTCAGCTGGAATTTTAGAACATGGGTGTATTTTTGAATCTATAACTAAACAAGATCCTTTTATTTTGTCAACGTTTTCTTTTGTTACCCACTTTCCAACTACTACCCATTTGAAATATCCAGGCATTTGTTTACACTTTTCTTGGGTCATTTCATCACTCAACAAGCATGTCTCTATCTTTTCATTCCATGTTTTGGTTACAAATCTGCAATTCCATGTAGTATTCTTAAACATTTTAGGAATTTCTGGCACTGGAATTATTCCCCATGGGATTGGGTCTCCTGCAGCATGAGGCATAGGGAGACATGCAGTAATTTTTGTGACATTCTGTACTCTCCCAAAATCACGAATTAGGCCTACGACTAAGTTTTCTTGTTCTACTTCTCTATCTGGAATTTGCAGGTTACTTGCTTGCCGGGTTATCCTTTCAATTCTAACATAAACAGTAGTAGTTCCAGCATCCCACCAATCGTCTTCACTTATCCAACAAATATATTGACCTTCGTCTTCTCCTCTTTGTATTTCTTTAATTATTAAAACTATGGCCTCTTTCCGTTTTTCAATTTGATATTTTCCTCCCGATTTCAAATTTCGTCCTCTGAACCACCACCCATACTCTAAGTACTGCTTCCCTTCAGTCTTACAATTCAAAATTAAATCTTTTCCCTCTACCGCTGAGTAGGCCCCATGTTCCGGCTTAATTTCTAATCTTCGGGGAGGTATAGCTGCCACTGTCCTTATTCCATAATTTCCTTCATTTCCACAAGTAACTACACAAAGAAAGGTTCCTTCTGTCTTTCCAATCCTGGGATCTGAAATGTTTAACCATCCTCTACCTCCTTCGCTATTTGACCACCAGCTTACTCCTTGAGTTTGCACTTTCCAGGATTGGTCTGTTGTATTTAATTTCCACCACTTCACTCGAACGGTTTTCCTACAGGGGTCATCAAACCTAAAGGTACAATTAATCTTTAAAGGAGGTCCATCCCACATGTCCACCTGCTGCCTGGTAGGTATGACATGTACTTTGGTTGCCAGTTCTCGAGTTACATTTAAGGTCTGTATTTCTATGTTTCCATAATCAAAACTTTCCCAAATCCAAAGTACACAAATGTATGTCCCTTCCATGGTTTTAGACACTTTGGGTACCTGCAGGGTGGTATAACCCTTTTGTTGTGTCACATTCCAAACCATCGTCACTCCTTCTGTCATAATTTGGTCTTGTTCTCTCCACCGCCATTTCACATTCACCTCGCTCGATTCAACTCCCTGGTCATCAGAAAACAAACATGTTAAATTTACATCAGTATTTTCTGGTACAAGCAAATAAGGATCTGGGGTTTCAATTCTCACGAATGTTTCAACTAAACTCATTAATTCCAGAAAAATCAGGATTCTCAGTTTGTAGCCCGAAATACCAGTTTTGTAGGGGAAAGAGGTTCTACCGACCACGAGACTGGAACCTTCTTGATCCGGGTGTAATGGATCCAATTGTTGATTCCTTCGACCTTCACCGCCGTGTAAGTGGTCATTATCACCTGGTGAGGACCGTCCCATGTTTCCTTTAATGGTTCCACCGACCAGTTTTTCACATAGACTTGATCTCCTGGAGAAATGTCATGAACCGGATTCTCCAGGGGCAGAGGCCGATTCCACTGCAGTACTCCCCTGAGAGCTGTGAGAGTTTTGTTTAAAGACAACACATAGTTAAACACTGCTTGATCCCCCACCACATGAGGATCCCCTTGATAGGTAGCTGCATGATAAGGCTTGCCATACAATATTTCGTACGGACTTACTCCTATTCTTTCCCTTGGTTTAATCCTAATTCTTAACAAGGCTAGGGGTAGAGCTTGAGGCCATGGAATCTTAGCCTCCTGAGTGATTTTCTTTAATTGACCCTTTAGTGTCTGATTCATTCTTTCTACTTGTCCACTAGATTGCGGCCTCCATGGAGTATGGAGATTCCAGGTTATTCCCAATATAGTTGATATTCCCTGCACTATTTCTGCTGTGAAGTGTGTTCCCCGGTCAGAGGACATTCCTAAAGGTACTCCAAATCTCGGAATGATTTCTCTCAGTAAAGTTTTAATTACCTCCTTAGCCTGATCGGTTCTACATGGAAAGGCCTCTGGCCACCCTGAAAAGGTACAGACATAAACCAACAGATATTTGTAAGATTGAGCCTTGGGCAATTGAGAGAAATCTATTTGCCAATAATCTCCTGGTAATTGCCCTATCTGTATCTTCCCCATTTGTACCTGTTTCCTTACTACTGGGTTATTTTTAATACACATCGGACACATTGCATTCACCCTTTTTGCCAACGTTAACATCTGATTTGAGAAAACTTCGTTTTTCAGAAATTTCACCAATGCTTCTGCACCCCAGTGGCACTTATTATGTTCTATTTCGAGCACTGTCTTCATTATTCTTACTGGTAGAATGACTTGTCCTGTGGAAGTAATATACCATCCTTTAAGGTTTTTCCTGGCTTCCATCATTTGGGCTAGCTTTTCGTCTTCTGGTGAATAATGTGGTTTTTCTTCCATATATGTCATAGCAGGATTATTCCGAACTGGTAACAGTGCCATTTGAGTCCATACTTCTCTCGCAGCCCGTTTAGCTGCTTGATCAGCCCGCCGATTGCCCTGGAATTCTCGTCCTGGGTCTGTCTGATGTCCCTTGACATGCATTATAGCCACGGCTGACGGTTTGTGTATTACTTCCAGTAATTGTAGAACTTCTTCACGATGTTTAATTGTCGACCCCTGAGAAGTGAGAAGCCCCCTCTCTTTCCAAAGTGCTCCATGGACATGAACTACTCCGAAAGCATATTTAGAATCAGTCCATATATTGACCCTCTTTCTCTGACTTAATATCAATGCTCTTACCAATGCCCATATTTCGGCTTTCTGGGCAGACGTACCTGGAGGCAGGGCATTTGCTTCAACCGTTTGCTGCAGGGTAACTACTGCATATCCAGCATACCTGGTACCATTTTCCACAAAGCTAGATCCATCGGTATACAACTCCCAGTCAGGATCTGTCAATGGCTCGTCTTTCAAGTCTTTTCTGCTCGCGTAGACTTGTTCAATGGTCTCTACACAGTCATGTTCCAGGGTACCTTCTTCCTGTGTAGACCTAAGGAATTCTGCTGGGTTGAGATGATTAGTGACTTTCAATTCAATATCATCCTGTTCTCTCAACAAGGCCTGATATTGCAACATCCGGCTGGAGGATAACCAATATCCCCCCTTCTGCTCCAAAACAGCTATAACCATGTGAGGCACATATACAATCATATGTTTTCCCAAAGTTAATTTGCGTGCTTCCTGAATCAAAATAACTGTGGCTGCTACCGCTCTGAGGCATCCAGGCCAGCCCCCACTTACTGCGTCTAGCCGTTTGGAGAAATACCCAACCGGTCTCTTCCAGGATCCTAGCCGCTGAGTGAGTACTCCTAGAGCCATTCGTTGTCTCTCACAGACGTAGAGTTGAAATTCCTTGGTTAGGTCTGGTAGTCCCAGGGCCGGTGCTTCCTGGAGGGCTCTTTTCAGTTCCTGGAAGGCTCTTTCTTGCTTCGTCCCCCAGGTCAGCTTGGGCTCCTTTACTGCTTCGTACAACGGCCGAGCAGTCAGTCCAAAGTTAGGAATCCACAGTCTGCACCACCCGACCATCCCTAGAAAAGATCTCAGTTCTTGGTTATTTCGGGGCACAGGGATAGCACATATTGCTTGGATTCGATTAGTCCCCAAACGCCGGACCCCTTGTGAGATTTCACATCCCAGGTAGATAACTTTCTGTTTCACTAATTGTGCTTTTTCTTTTGAAACTCGGTAGCCTGCTTGCCCCAGCATGTTTAACAGTTCAATGGTTAACTGACGACAGAGTCCCTGTTCTGTAGTTCCTAAAAAGATGTCATCTACGTATTGCAATACTATATATGAAAAAGGAGATTCTTTTACCTGAGTAGTTTTCCATTCTTCAAGTTCTTTTGCTAACTGATTACCAAATATTGTAGGTGAACATTTGAATCCTTGTGGTAATCGGGTCCAAGTAAGCTGTTGCTTCCGTCCAGTCTCTGGGTTTTCCCATTCAAAGGCGAAAATCCTCCAACTCTCTGGTGCCAGTGGTATGCAGAAGAAGGCATCCTTTAGGTCAATTACTGTAAACCACTGAAATTTCTCAGAAACAGATGTTAACAAAGTGTAAGGGTTAGCTACAACTGGGTGGATGTCCTTTGTGATGGAGTTTACTGCTCTCAGGTCTTGTACTAACCTATACTTACCATTAGGTTTTCTAACTGGAAAAATAGGAGTGTTAAATTCCGATTCACATTCCTTTAGTATTCCTAAAATTAGAAACTGCGTAATCATGGGGGCTATTCCTTTCCGGGCTTCTAGACTAATCGGATATTGCTTCACCCTAACGGGTTGTACCCCTTCCTTCAGTTCTATTCTAACTGGGGTAGCTGCTTTAGATTTTCCTGGGACCCCTGTTTCCCATACCCACGGTACTACTGCTTGTTCAATTTCTGGAGGTATTTCTCCCTTTTCCACTTCTTTTACCACAAAAATTTTTGCCAAATTCTTTTCTGGGATTATTAATTTTACCCTTCCATTTTCGAAAATTATTTGTGCCTGTAATGCTGAGAGTAAGTCTCTCCCCAACAAACATTCGGGACTATTGGGCATATAGAGAAACTGATGATCCAATTCCTTTCCCCTAAATTTAATATCTAGTGGTTGCAAGAATGTCTTTTCTTCTATTTGCCCAGAAACCCCAATCACCCTTGTAGTTAAATCACTTAATGGTCCCAATAATTTATTCATTGCTGAAAAACTAGCCCCTGTATCTATTCTGAATTCTGTTGGTTCTCCCCCCACTTCCAAAATGACCTTCAGGTCCTGGTCTAGTCAGCTGTCACTTTGATAATTTCCCATCATAAATGCTTGGGCGACACCTTGTGGCGTCCCTGCATTTACAGGATTCTGCACACTCGGGAAGCCCTGAGGATTCCACGGATTCATTCCATTTCCAGGATTTAATGGGCACTCATTTTTCCAATGTCCCTGTCCTTTACAAAGAGCACATTGATTTAGTCCTATTCTACCACGTCCTCCTCCATTCTGATTTCCAAATCCGAGTTGGTTATTACTACCTCTACCCATTCCCCCCTTTCCCCGATTACCACGGCCTCTTCCTCTATGGTTACTGATCCCATTGTTCCCTCCTGAAGCATGCAGGAGTGCTAACAAACTTGCCTGCTGTTTCTTAGTAGTTTCCTTTTCTCTATTATTGTACACTGTCCATGCCACCTCTAATAATTTTTCCAAATTTCTTGACTCTTCTCCTTTTAACTTCTGAAGTTTTTTCCTAATATCTTCTTGTGATTGTCCTATAAAGATAAATGCTAATTGCATTTTTCCTGATTCATCCTCAACATCCAAATCCGTATATTTCCGAGCTGTCTCCTTTATCCTCTCTAAAAAGGCGGAGGGAGACTCCCCCTTATCCTGCCTTACTGAATACAATTTTGACCAGTTTAGCGTTTTTGGTATCCCACTTCGTACTCCCTCTATCAATAGTTCCTGGTAAATTCTTAACTTTTTATAATCTCCAGACACATTAGGATCCCACTCCGGATCCTCCCGCGGCACAAAATCATTTACCGTTCCCCGCGCTGACCGGGGCAAAGTTCGAATTCTTTCCCTCGCTCTTTCCACCATTACCCTTAATACCATTTCTTTTTCTGTTGAATCTAGAATTGTATCTAACAATACCTGTAAATCATTCCAGTCCGGGTTTTGGGTTTTTATAACCATTTTTATAATACGAGCCACCCGTTCCGGATTTTCTCTATACGTTCCAGCTGACTGTTTCCAGATTAATAAATCATTAGCTGAAAAAGGAACTTTTACCATAACCTTTCCCCCGTCCGCAACTGCTTCCCGCAAAGGAGCCATTAAGCGGGGGGGGTGAAGGTGAAACGTCAGTCTCCCCTCTCCTTCCCCGTCTCCTTTCTCGACTCCTTCCCCTTTCTTTTCGCCCCTTCCGAGTCCGTTCTGCTAGCGGAGTTCTATCAAAACCACATTCTCGCCCCCTCGTTTCCTCCTCATCCGAGGACGATTCTAACGGGGGCATGCTGGGTGATCGTGCCCTCACGCGTGAAGGAAGGCTATCTCCCGGAGGTGCGCTTGGAGTTATGCCAGGGGAGACTAACAAAGACACATCCTCCTCTGGTTCTGAAAACCGTATTTTCCGCTCTTGACATCCCATGCATTTATCATCCAGTTCTTTCACAATCAACATACCACATTCCTTTTGCCATTCTGTCTTTTGTTTTAAATAATAAAACAAATCTAGATACGGTATTTCATCCCACATCTCATTCTCTCGTAAATATTGCATTAAGGGGGTTATAATTTCTGAAGTCAAAGTACCATTCCTCGGCCACTGCATTCCTTCTGTCTCATATTGAGGCCATACATTATTACAATAATCAATCAATTGTTTCTTGCTTAACTCTTGTCCGAAATTTCCTTCCTTCCAGTGTTTTAATAAGCAACCAAGCGGAGAATCGCTAGGGATATTATTTTCTACACAAGACAGTACCCTAAAGGTTTTAAACGGCATCATACTGACTCACACACTCACACACACACACACACCACAGTCTGGATTCAAAATCAAATTTACAATAACACAACGATATAAACCAATTACTTATTCCAAAACCAAAACCAAAACCAAAACCAACTCGCCAATTCTCCCTCTGAGTGGCGAGTGCTGGTACAGCGCGGCTTTCGCTGCGTCTTACGACCAGCGCCTAGGCTTCCCAACCAAGGTACCTTTTAGCCCAACCCAGCGGGAAACTCACGGTCCCGTCTTATAGGCAGGCTCCCAACCAACAAACCTAAAAGAATAAAGCACCTCGGGCTTACCTGGATGGTTGTCCGGCGGGCGCGGGGTCGGGCACGGGTCGATGTCTCCCCAGAAATCACCTGGTTGCCGGCATGGAGTGGATCAGCTCGTGAGCCGCCCCAGCTACCCCCGGAGTCCCA
>NW_020931829.1:0-394 GCF_003984885.1 Neopelma chrysocephalum | reverse complement strand
CCAAATATTTCCTGGGTAACAGCCTCTGCAGTTGTAATATTAATTTTAAAAAAATACATAACTAATGCACATATCTCTATACTGCAGTATGGAGATACTCATAGGAACCAAGACTAGACAATAGGAGAAAGAAAAAGTGAGACCCAATATCAAATTCAGCAGAGGAGCAGAGAGAAGGGTTTGGATACCATCGCTGAGACCACACCCAAGGCCTGGCAAGAATGAAAACCAGAGCAAATCGGATGTGAATTTAAAGTTTGTCCTATGAGGAGGTGAAGTCTAGATACACATACTCAGTTTGGATACACACTCTAAATACACCATCTCTCAGTGGGGTCATGAGGCAGCTGGAACACATGTACAGCAGTACACACCTTGGGCACGTCACTGCCTC
>NW_020931828.1:0-394 GCF_003984885.1 Neopelma chrysocephalum | reverse complement strand
CCAAATATTTCCTGGGTAACAGCCTCTGCAGTTGTAATATTAATTTTAAAAAAATACATAACTAATGCACATATCTCTATACTGCAGTATGGAGATACTCATAGGAACCAAGACTAGACAATAGGAGAAAGAAAAAGTGAGACCCAATATCAAATTCAGCAGAGGAGCAGAGAGAAGGGTTTGGATACCATCGCTGAGACCACACCCAAGGCCTGGCAAGAATGAAAACCAGAGCAAATCGGATGTGAATTTAAAGTTTGTCCTATGAGGAGGTGAAGTCTAGATACACATACTCAGTTTGGATACACACTCTAAATACACCATCTCTCAGTGGGGTCATGAGGCAGCTGGAACACATGTACAGCAGTACACACCTTGGGCACGTCACTGCCTC
>NW_020931827.1:0-355 GCF_003984885.1 Neopelma chrysocephalum | reverse complement strand
GCAGAGGCTGTTACCCAGGAAATATTTGGATCATTTCACAGTGGATATCTGAATCCTATTAGTGGGTAGTGAAGGTTACAAAATTCTCATACTCTCTCCTAAAAAATATTTGTGAGGATTTTATGTCTGTCTGCAAAACCATTTAATTCTGCATTCTGACTATCTGGTTATAAAGTTGATTGTATATTAGATTTGGTTTATGAAAGAGACAGCAAAATTCAATGGATTGAATTAAAATCCTCACAAATATTTTTTAGGAGAGAGTATGAGAATTTTGTAACCTTCACTACCCACTAATAGGATTCAGATATCCACTGTGAAATGATCCAAATATTTCCTGGGTAACAGCCTCTGC
>NW_020931826.1:0-797 GCF_003984885.1 Neopelma chrysocephalum | reverse complement strand
GGAGCCTGTGCTTGATCCACATGGAGCAGCATTTGGGCAGGGAGAGGTGGTTGGTGCTGGTGTGCAGCTGTGGGAAGGGGCTGAAAGCCTGGACACACCGGAGAACCAGAGCACTGATGGCAACGTGCAGCTGCTTACAGAGGTGGATAAGCTCGAATCAGCCCCAGGAGAAAGCACAGAGTCAGATCTGCAGCCCCTGAGTGAGACTGACTCCCTGGGGACAGAGCAGGGAGGGAGTGTGAATCCAGGAGTGCAACCCCTGGACCAGGTAGATAAAGCAGAGTTAGTGGAAATGGAGACACAGGACTCCTGGACAGACATGCGGCTGTGTGGGGGTGCCAGCCCAGAAACCCCCCAGGGAAAGGGGGACAATGCAGCTGTGCAGCTCAGGGATGAGGCTGAGGACTGGGGACAAGGACAGGGTGAACTTGTGCTTGATCCACAGGGAGCAAGAGCCAGGCAGGGAGAGGGAGTTGGTGCAGGAGCACAACCACGAGAGGAGGCTGAAAGCCTGGACACACTGGAGGGTCAGAGCACTGATGCCAATATGCAGCTGTCTACAGAGGAGGATGAGCTCAAACTGGCCCCAGGGGGGAGCACAGAGACAGGTGTGGCACCCCTGGGTGCAGCTGGGATGTGGGAAGGGAAGCAGAGCCTGACTCCAGGTGTTGGGGCAGGTCTGTGTGCAGCTCACATCACAGACACGTGGCAGGGAGTTGCTGCTGCACATGTGCCCCCTCCAGCTGAGGCTGATTTGTATCCTGAGCCTGTCACTGCTGCAGAGGGTCTTGGTCTGG
>NW_020931825.1:0-1127 GCF_003984885.1 Neopelma chrysocephalum | reverse complement strand
GCAGGGAGAGGAGGCTGGTGCTGGTGTGCAGCTGTGGGAAGGGGCTGAAAGCCTGGACACACTGGAAAACCAGAGCACTGCTGGCAACGTGCAGCTGCTTACAGAGGTGGATAATCTTGAATCAGCCCCAGGAGAAAGCACAGAGTCAGATCTGCAGCCCCTGAGCAAGACTGACTCCCTGGGGACAGAGCAGGGAGGGAGTGTGGATATAGGAGTGCAAGCCCTGGACCAGGTGAATACAGCAGAATTAGTGGAAATGGTGGAGACAGAAGACTCCTGGAGTGATAAGCAGCTGAGTGAACATGGCAGCCCAGAAACACCCCAGGAAGAAGGGCAGCATGCATCCATGGAGCTCGGGGATGAGGCTGAGGCCTGGGGACAAGGACAGGGTGAGCATGGACTGCCACAGGAGCCTGTGCTGGACACACTGGAGGACCAGAGCACTGATGGCAACGTGCAGCTGCTTACAGAGGTGGATAAGCTCAAATCAGCCCCAGGAGAAAGCACAGAGTCAGATCTGCAGGTCCTGAGTGAGACTGACTCCCTGGGGACAGAGCAGGGAGGAAGTGTGGATCCAGGAGTGCAACCCCTGGACAAGGTGGATAAAGCAGAGTTAGTGGAAATGGAGACACAGGGCTCCTGGACAGACATGCAGCTGTGTGGGGGTGCCAGCCCAGAAACCTCCCAGGGAAAGGGGGACAATGCAGCTGTGCAGATCAGGGATCAGGCTGAGGATGGGGGACAAGGACAGGGTGAACTTGTGCTTGATCCACAGGGAGCAGGAGCCAGGCAGGGAGAGGGGGTTGGTGCAGGAGCACAACCACGAGAGGAGGCTGAAAGCCTGGACATGCTGGAGGGTCAGAGCACTGGTGCCAATATGCAGCTGTTTACAGAGGAGGATGAGCTCAAATTGGCCCCAGGGGGGAGCACAGAGACAGGTGTGTCACCCCTGGGTGCAGCTGGGATGTGGGAAGGGGAGCAGAGCCTGACTCCAGGTGTTGGGGCAGGTCTGTGTGCAGCTCACATCACAGACACGTGGCAGGGAGCTGCTGCTGCACATGTGCCCCCTCCAGCTGAGGGTGATTTGTATCCTGAGCCTGTCACTGCTGCAGAGGGTCTTGGTCTGG
>NW_020931824.1:0-990 GCF_003984885.1 Neopelma chrysocephalum | reverse complement strand
GCAGGGAGAGGAGGCTGGTGCTGGTGTGCAGCTGTGGGAAGGGGCTGCAAGCTTGGACACACCAGAGAACCAGAGCACTGCTGGCAACGTGCAGCTGCTTACAGAGGTGGATAAGCTCGAATCAACCCCAGCAGAAAGCACAGAGTCAGATCTGCAGCCCCTGAGCAAGACTGACTCCCTGGGGTCAGAGCAGGGAGGGAGTGTGGATCCAGGAGTGCAACCCCTGGACCAGGTAGATACAGCAGACTTAGTGGAAATGGTGGAGACAGAAGACTCCTGGAGTGATAAGCAGCTGAGTGGAGATGCCAGCCCAGAAACACCCCAGCAAGAAAGGCACCATGCATCCATGGAGCTCGGGGATGAGGCTGAGGCCTGGGGACAAGGACAGGGTGAGCATGGACTGCCACAGGAGCCTGTGCTGGACACACTGGAGGACCAGAGCACTGATGCCAATATGCAGCTGCTTGCAGAGGAGGATGAGCTCAGACTGACCCCAGGAGGGAGCACAGAGGCAGAACTGCAGCTCTTGGGTGAGGCTGGATCCCCAGGGACCGAGCAGGGAGGGAGATTGGATCCAGATGTGCAGCCCCTGGATCAGGTGGATGAACAAGAGTTAGTGGAAATGGAGGCAGAGGGTGCCCAGACAGATACACAACTGGGTGGGGGTCTCAGCCTAGGAGCTCCATGGGGAGGGGAGGGTGAAAAAACTGTTCAGCTGGAGCAGGAGGAGGAGGATGGAGAACAAGGACAGGGTGAGTGTGGGCTGCCACTGGAGCCTGTGCTTGATGTGCGAGGAACAGCAGTCAGGCAGGGAGAAGGGGCTGGTGAAGACATGCAGTCACAGGAGGAGGCTGAAAGCCTGGACACACTGGAGGACCAGAGCACTGATGCCACTGTTCAGTCACTTGCAGAGGAGGATGAGATCAAACTGACCCCAGGAGAAAGCACAGAGGCAGATCTGCAGCTCTTGGGTGAGGCTGGATCCACGGG
>NW_020931823.1:0-568 GCF_003984885.1 Neopelma chrysocephalum | reverse complement strand
CAGGTCCTGCACCAAGACTAGTCCACACATGCAAAAGCAAAGCCCTGCTCTTCTGTGGCACTGGGGACGTGAGTCAGTGGGGGACTTGGCAGTGCTGGATTAATGGTTTGACTGGATGATCTTAAAGGTCTTTTCCACCCCCTAAATGAGTCTGATTCTCTGGCATTTTTAATCTGGAACACTTGTACACTTCTCCATCACATCCTCTCTTTTATCCCTTCAGGCAGCCTGACATCCTGTGGTATTCCCATGGCTTTATTTAACATATATGGTGCTGATCAAAGGGGATCATCTATAGTATGAGGATATTTAGGGAGACTAACACGTTATGGACAGATACAACTATCAGGGATGACAGAAAATGGGATGGATGGGGAAGTGTACAAGTGTTCCAGATTAAAAATGCCAGAGAATCAGACTCATTTAGGGGGTGGAAAAGACCTTTAAGATCATCCAGTCAAACCATTAATCCAGCACTGCCAAGTCCCCCACTGACTCACGTCCCCAGTGCCACAGAAGAGCAGGGCTTTGCTTTTGCATGTGTGGACTAGTCTTGGTGCAGGACCTG
>NW_020931822.1:0-1055 GCF_003984885.1 Neopelma chrysocephalum | reverse complement strand
ACCTGGAGGGGGATTACTGGGAATATCAGTGGAAATTGGTGGAATTGGTTTCATTTTGCCCAAGTCAGAACAAATAGGGAATTACACCCTTAAAACTCTCACTGGCTTACACAAATAAAGAAAAAAATCTGAGAATGAGGAATTTCCCAAGGAAAATTCTGCCTGGAGAGATCATTGGGAATATCACTGCAAATTGGTGGAATTGATTTAGTTTTTCCCAAATCACAACAAACCTGGATAATCACACAGGGAATTACAGCCCCAAAACTCTCACCTGCATTAAACGAATAAAGAAAAAAAAAATCTCAGAATGAGGAATTTCCCAAGGAAACTTCTGCCTGGAGAGATCACTGGGAACATCAGTGCAAGTTGGTGGAATGGCTTTCATTCTGCCCAAGTCACAACAAACCTGGATAATCCTACAGGGAATTACATCCCTAAAACTCTCACCTGGCTTACACTGAAACAAATCTCAGAAAGAGGAATTTCCCAAGGAAACATCATCCCGGTGGGGGATCACCGGGAATATCCCCCCAACCTGAGGCTCGCTGCGTTTATCCAGCACCTGCAGAGCCGAACCAGGAGGAGCTGACAAAATCCTGGGAGGCTCCTCATCCCTTTTGACATCCAAACCCCTGTGAAGCTTTGCCAGGAGGCTGAAGGAGCGCCGGGGGCTGATCCAATCTCCTTCTCCGGGCAGCCCTGGGGAGGGATGGGGGAAAGATCGGTATCTGGGAGCAACAAAGGCGGCTTTGAGGACGTTCCTCCCCCCCGCACAATTCCCTTCATCCCATCCCTGCTGATCACCCCCTTTCAGCAGGGAATGTTATCACCCTTCAGCACCGCAGCTGAGGAGGGATTGGGAACAGCCCCCTGCCCTTCCCAGCGACATGAAAGGAAAAAAAGGAGAGGGGAAAGTCTGTTCAGGGTGGGAAAAGCTGCAAAACAAACGGGATTTTCCTTTGTTCCTAATGAATATCCCTATTAATTACTCTCTCACTTTGGGGTTTTTTTTTGGTTGGTTTTTTTCCAGGTTGGGCAGAGTTAATCCCATC
>NW_020931821.1:0-899 GCF_003984885.1 Neopelma chrysocephalum | reverse complement strand
TAGGAATTTCCCAAGGAAACTTCTGCCTGGAGGGATTATTGGGAATATCAGTGAAAGTTGGTGGAATTGGTTTCGTTTTTCCCAAATCACAACAAACCTGGATAATCACACAGGGAATTACAGCCCTAAAACTCTCACCTGGCTTACACTGAAATAAATCTGAGAATAAGGAATTTCCCAAGGAAGCATCTGCCTGGGAATATCACTGCAAATTGGTGGAATGGCTTTCATTCTGCCCAAGTCACAACAAACCTGGATAATCATGCTGGGAATTACAGCCCTAAGATTCTCACCTGGCTTACACTGAAATAAATCTGAGAAGGAGGAATTTCCCAAGGAAACATCTTCCCGGAGGGGGATCACCGGGAATATCCCCCCAACCTGAGGCTCGCTGCGTTTATCCAGCACCTGCAGAGCCGAACCAGGAGGAGCTGACAAAATCCTGGGAGGCTCCTCATCCCTTTTGACATCCAAACCCCTGTGAAGCTTTGCCAGGAGGCTGAAGGAGCGCCGGGGGCTGATCCAATCTCCTCCTCCGGGCAGCCCTGGGGAGGGATGGGGGAAAGATCGGTATCTGGGAGCAACAAAGGCGGCTTTGAGGACGTTCCTCCCCCCCGCACAATTCCCTTCATCCCATCCCTGCTGATCACCCCCTTTCAGCAGGGAATGTTATCACCCTTCAGCACCGCAGCTGAGGAGGGATTGGGAACACCCACCTGCCCTTCCCAGCGACATGAAAGGAAAAAAAGGAGAGGGGAAAGTCTATTCAGGGTGGGAAAGGCTACAAAACAAGCGGGATTTTCCTTTGTTCCTAATGAATATCCCTATTAGTTACTCTCTCACTTTGGAGGGTTTTTTTTGGTTGGTTTTTTTCCAGGTTGGGCAGAGTTAATCCCATC
>NW_020931820.1:0-639 GCF_003984885.1 Neopelma chrysocephalum | reverse complement strand
TCTGAGAATGAGGAATTTCCCAAGGAAGAATCTACCTGGAGGGGGATCACTGGGAATATCACTGGATATTGGTAGAACTGGTTTTATTTTTCCCAAATCACAACAAACCTGGATAATCCTACAGGGAATTACAGCCCTAAAACTCTCACCTGCTTTGCAGTGAAATAAATCTGAGAATGAGGAATTTCCCAAGGAAAATTCTGCCTGGAGAGATCACTGTGAATATCAATGCAAGTTGGTGGAATGGCTTTAATTCTGCCCAAGTCACCACAAACCTGGATAATCACACAGGGAATTATATCCCTAAGACTCTCACCTGGTTTACACTGAAATAAATCTGAGAATAAGGAATTTCCCAAGGAAGCATCTGCCTGGAGAGATCACTGGGAATATCACTGCAAATTGGTGGAATGGCTTTCATTCTGCCCAAGTCACAACAAACCTGGATAATCCTACAGGGAATTACAGCCCTAAAACTCTCACCTGGCTTGCAGTGAAATAAATCTGAGAATGAGGAATTTCCCAAAGAAACTTCTGCCTGGAGGGGGATCACTGGGAATATCACTGCAAGTTGGTGGAATGGCTTTAATTCTGCCCAAGTCAGAACAAATCTGAATAATTATATAGGGAATTATATCC
>NW_020931819.1:0-374 GCF_003984885.1 Neopelma chrysocephalum | reverse complement strand
GGGATTACTGGGAATATCAGTGGAAATTGGTGGAATTGTTTTCATTTTGCCCAAGTCAGAACAAATATGGATACATAGGGAATTACACCCTTAAAACTCTCACTGGCCCACACAAATAGAGAAAAAAATCTCAGAATAGGAATTTCCCAAGGAAACTTCTACCTAGAGGGATCACTGGGAATATCACAGCAAATCGGTGGAATGGCTTTAATTCTGCCCAAGTCACCACAAACCTGGATAATCACACAGGGAATTACATCCCTGAAACTCTCACCTGGTTTACACTGAAATAAATCTGAGAATAAGGAATTTCCCAAGGAAGCATCCACCTGGAGGGGGATTACTGGGAATATCAGTGGAAATTGGTGGAATTG
>NW_020931818.1:0-810 GCF_003984885.1 Neopelma chrysocephalum | reverse complement strand
TCTGAGAATGAGGAATTTCCCAAGGAAGAATCTACCTGGAGGGGGATCACTGGGAATATCACTGGATATTGGTAGAACTGGTTTTATTTTTCCCAAATCACAACAAACCTGGATAATCCTACAGGGAATTACAGCCCTAAAACTCTCACCTGCTTTGCAGTGAAATAAATCTGAGAATGAGGAATTTCCCAAGGAAAATTCTGCCTGGAGAGATCACTGTGAATATCAATGCAAGTTGGTGGAATGGCTTTAATTCTGCCCAAGTCACCACAAACCTGGATAATCACACAGGGAATTATATCCCTAAGACTCTCACCTGGTTTACACTGAAATAAATCTGAGAATAAGGAATTTCCCAAGGAAGCATCTGCCTGGAGAGATCACTGGGAATATCACTGCAAATTGGTGGAATGGCTTTCATTCTGCCCAAGTCACAACAAACCTGGATAATCCTACAGGGAATTACAGCCCTAAAACTCTCACCTGGCTTGCAGTGAAATAAATCTGAGAATGAGGAATTTCCCAAAGAAACTTCTGCCTGGAGGGGGATCACTGGGAATATCACTGCAAGTTGGTGGAATGGCTTTAATTCTGCCCAAGTCAGAACAAATCTGAATAATTATATAGGGAATTATATCCTTAAAATTCTCACCTGACTTACACAAATAAAGAAAAAAATCTCAGAATAGGAATTTCCCAAAGAAACTTCTGCCTGGAGGGATTATTGGGAATATCAGTGCAAATTGGTGGAATGGGTTTCATTCTGCCCAAGTCAGAAAAAATCTGGATAATTATATAGGGAATTACATC
>NW_020931817.1:0-532 GCF_003984885.1 Neopelma chrysocephalum | reverse complement strand
GGGATTACTGGGAATATCAGTGGAAATTGGTGGAATTGTTTTCATTTAACCCAAGTCAGAACAAATATGGATACATAGGGAATTACACACTTAAAACTCTCACTGGTTTACACAAATAAAGAAAAAAATCTGAGAATGAGGAATTTCCCAAAGAAACTTCTGCCTGGAGGGATCACTGGAAATATCACTGGAAATTGGTGAAATTGGTTTCATTTTTCCCAAATCACAACAAACCTGGATAATCCTACAGGGAATTACAGCCCTAAAACTCTCACCTGCATTAAATGAATAAAGAAAAAAAAAATCTGAGAATGAGGAATTTCCCAAAGAAACTTCTGCCTGCAGGGATCACTGGGAATATCACTGCGAGTTGGTGGAATTGGTTTCATTTTGCCCAAGTCAGAACAAATCTGACTAATTATATAGGGAATTATATCCTTAAAACTTTCACCTGGCTTACACAAATAGAGAAAAAAATCTCAGAATAGGAATTTCCCAAGGAAACTTCTGCCTGGAGGGATTATTGGGAATA
>NW_020931816.1:0-332 GCF_003984885.1 Neopelma chrysocephalum | reverse complement strand
TGCCCAAGTCAGAACAAATCTGAATAATTATATAGGGAATTATATCCTTAAAATTCTCACCTGACTTACACAAATAAAGAAAAAAATCTCAGAATAGGAATTTCCCAAAGAAACTTCTGCCTGGAGGGATTATTGGGAATATCAGTGCAAATTGGTGGAATGGGTTTCATTCTGCCCAAGTCAGAAAAAATCTGGATAATTATATAGGGAATTACATCCCTAAAACTCTCACCTGGCTTACACTGAAATAAATCTGAGAATGAGGAATTTCCCAAGGAAGAATCTACCTGGAGGGGGATTACTGGGAATATCAGTGGAAATTGGTGGAATTG
>NW_020931815.1:0-431 GCF_003984885.1 Neopelma chrysocephalum | reverse complement strand
CTAGGGGAGTCTGAACCCCCCAGATCTGTGCATTCAGCTCCACTCCAGGCTGAGATCCGGGTGTGGGAGGGGGAGAAGGGAACTGGAGGTTCTGCACCCCCCTGATTTGTGGATTCAGCTCCACTCCAGGCTGAGGATGTGCTGGGGGAACTGGGAGGGGCAGATGGGAACTGGGGGAGTCTGTACCCCCTGGATCTGTGCATTCAGCTCCACTCCAGGCTGAGATCCTGATGTGCTGGGGGTGCTGGGAGGGGGCAGATGGGAACTGGGAGGGGGCAGAGGGGAACTGGAGGTTCTGCACCCCCCAGATTTGTGGATTCAGCTGCACTCCAGGCTGAGATCCGGCTGTGGGAGGGGGCAGATGAGAACTGGAGGTTCTTTCCCCCCCCGATTTGTGCATCCAGCTCCAGTGCCGGCTGTGACAGCCCAGC
>NW_020931814.1:0-391 GCF_003984885.1 Neopelma chrysocephalum | reverse complement strand
TGGAGGAACTGGGAGGGGGCAGATGGGAACTGGGAGGGGGCAGATGGGAACTGGGGGACTCTGAACCCCCCGGATTTGTGGATTCAGCTCCACTCCAGGCTGAGGATGTGCTGGGGGAGCTGGGAGGAGACAGATGGGAACTGGGGGAGTCTGTACCCCGGATCTGTGCATCCAGCTCCACTCCAGACTGAGATCCTGCTGTGCTGGAGGAACTGGGAGGGTCAGATGGGAACTGGGAGGGGGCAGATGGGAACTGGAAGAGTCTGTATCCCCTGGATTGGTGCATTCAGCTCCACTCCAGGCTGAGATCTGGATGTGGGAGGGGGCAGATGAGAACTGGGGGTTCCACTCCAGACTGAGATCCTGATGTGCTGGAGGAACTGGGAGGGGG
>NW_020931813.1:0-416 GCF_003984885.1 Neopelma chrysocephalum | reverse complement strand
CTAGGGGAGTCTGAACCCCCCAGATCTGTGCATTCAGCTCCACTCCAAGGCTGAGATCTGGATGTGGGAAGGGGCAGAAGGGAACTGGAGGTTCTGCACCCCCCAGATTTGTGGATTCAGCTCCACTCCAGGCTGAGGATGTGCTGGGGGAACTGGGAGGGGCAGATGGGAACTGGGAGGGGGCAGATGGGAACTGGGGGAGTCTGTACCCCCTGGATCTGTGCATTCAGCTCCACTCCAGGCTGAGATCCTGATGTGCTGGGGGTGCTGGGAGGGGGCAGATGGGAACTGGGAGGGGGCAGAGGGGAACTGGAGCTTCTGCACCCCTCAGATTTGTGCATCCAGCTCCACTCCAGGCTGAGATCTGGATGTGGGAGGGGGCAGAAGGGAACTGGAGGTTCTGCACCCCCCAGATT
>NW_020931812.1:0-902 GCF_003984885.1 Neopelma chrysocephalum | reverse complement strand
CCAGTATAAACCAGTATAAACCAGTATAAACCAATAGAAACCAGTAAGTCCCAAAATCACGCCCAGTGCATCCTGCACCCCCTCCAGTATAAACCAGTAGAAACCAGTAGAAACCAATATAAACCAGTAGAAACCAGTAAGCCCCAAAACTACTCCCAGTGCATCCCGCAGCCCCTCCCAGTAGAAACCAGTAGAAACCAGTAAGCCCCAAAACTACTCCCAGTGCGTCCCGCAGCCCCTCCCAGTAGAAACCAGTAGAAACCAGTAAGCCCCAAAATCACTCCCAGTGAGTCCCACACCCCCTCACAGTAGAAACCAGTATAAACCAGTAACCCCAAAAATCACTCCCAGTGCGTCCTGCAACCCCTCCCAGTAGAAACCAGTATAAACCAGTAAGCCCAAAAATCACTCCCAGTGCATCCCGCACCCCTCCCAGTATAAACCAGTAGAAACCAGTAAGCCTAAAAATCACTCCCAGTGCGTCCTGCAACCCCTCCCAGTATAAACCAGTAGAAACCAGTAAGCCCAAAAATTGCTCCCAGTGAGTCCTGCACCCCCTCCCAGTATAAACCAGTATAAACCAGTATAAACCAGTATAAACCAATAGAAACCAGTAAGTCCCAAAATCACGCCCAGTGCATCCTGCACCCCCTCCAGTATAAACCAGTAGAAACCAGTAGAAACCAATATAAACCAGTAGAAACCAGTAAGCCCCAAAACTACTCCCAGTGCATCCCGCAGCCCCTCCCAGTAGAAACCAGTAGAAACCAGTAAGCCCCAAAACTACTCCCAGTGCGTCCCGCAGCCCCTCCCAGTAGAAACCAGTAGAAACCAGTAAGCCCCAAAATCACTCCCAGTGAGTCCCACACCCCCTCACAGTAGAAACCAGTATAAACCAGTAA
>NW_020931811.1:0-457 GCF_003984885.1 Neopelma chrysocephalum | reverse complement strand
ATTTAAAAATAAATCCTCATTATGGTGCCTTCTTGCCTTATATATTTATGAGATTTATTTTTAAATATAACCACTAAATGGAGGGGGGGAAAGCATATTTTCCAAAATGCAGCTTATTTAGCTTTAAATCTAGTCTTAAATGTTGCTGTGCTCTGAAAGAAAAAAATACCTTTTTCTTGGTAACCCCCTTCCATTTAGTGGTTATATTTAAAAATAAATCTCATAAATATATAAGGCAAGAAGGCACCATAATGAGGATTTATTTTTAAATATAACCACTAAATGGAAGGGGGTTACCAAGAAAAAGGTATTTTTTTCTTTCAGAGCACAGCAACATTTAAGACTAGATTTAAAGCTAAATAAGCTGCATTTTGGAAAATATGCTTTCCCCCCCTCCATTTAGTGGTTATATTTAAAAATAAATCCTCATTATGGTGCCTTCTTGCCTTATATATTT
>NW_020931810.1:0-2015 GCF_003984885.1 Neopelma chrysocephalum | reverse complement strand
GGGAGGATTTTCCTAAAATCCTGGCAGTGTTATATTTGCATGTGGAATTGGAGTATTACAGATCTGTTTGGTTCAGTCCCTTTATTTCAGGTTTTTCAGGATATTGGGGAATTTATTTGGAACTGGACTGGTGTAGTATCATCTGGTGTTAAGGGTATTTATCTGCTGATATCCTGATCCAGAGCTGAGGATGATTTACTCAGGAGGGAATCTCAAAGTATTCAGGGAGGAGAGGGAAAAGAGAATTATCCACCTGTCTATGGCAAAACTGAATCCCAGGATGGGTCAGGCTGGAAGGGCCCAGAGTGTCCCATCTGATCCCACCTCCCTGCTCCAGCAGGGCCATCCCAGAGCACAGGGATTGTGTCCAGAGGGCTCTGGAATATCCCCAGGGAGGAGACTCCCCCCCTGTCTGGCCAATGTGCTCAGGGCTGGGTCACTGCCCAGCCCAGAAGTTCTTCCTCCTGTGCAGGTGGCACTTGCTGGGCATCAGTTCCTGCCCGTTCCTGCTGTGCCATTGCTGGGCCCTCCCGAGCAGAGCCTGGGCCATCCTCTGCCCCCTCCCTGCAGGCCCTGCCAGCCCTTGGGGAGGTCCCCTCTGGGTGTCCCCTATGGAGGCTGAGCAGCCCCAGCTCCCTCAGCCTAAACCAGGGAGCACCATCAGCAGGGTGCGACCTAGAAATGACATTACTGCTCTTCAAACAAGAGCTTACAGGAACCTGGACCTTGTGGGCGACCAGAACACCTCTGCTCAGACTGGTTTTTTTTGACTTGTGACTTTTCTTTCACCCCAGGCATCTCCTGGAGCCCTGAGAACGGGCAGTTGTGTTGGCTGCACCCGGGGTGGGGTGTCCTGCCAGCCCACAACCGAGCAGGGGCAGGGGAGAGGGCAGAGAGCCCCAAAGGGTTCAATAAATTGGCTGAGGGGTTCACCACTGTGAAAGGACAGCAGTCCAGAGCAAAAAGGAGGCTGCAGGGTGGCCATTGCCATGCAGAGCTTTCCAAGGCCCCCTTTAGCAGTCTGGCAACTGAATGTGCTGCTGAGACTTTCCCAAACGCTCCTGTTTGGCACCACTGATGGTTGTACCAGAGAAAGGCTTTTAGGCAGCTTTCCAGCCTGTTTGAATAGATGTCACTCTAGAAAAGAGAGGCTGGGAAGGTTGAGGTGCAGCCAAAGCCCCAGGTCTGAGAGGAGGAGCCATCAGGGGCCGCAGAGAAGAAGGGCCCAGGCTGGAAGGAGCCCAAAGCTGGTGGACATCAGCAAGGTGCTGGAGCTTGGAGGGCAAAAGGATGGAGATGGGGCAGTAGCTGAGGGGGCTGTTTGTATCCAAACCCCAAAACGCTCCCTGGGAGCTGCAGGACCCCCCTCAGCGGGGCAGGAGGAGGGTGGGAGCAGGGCCGGGCTCCCCATGGGGCTCCTCCCGCAGCTCCTTCCCTGGAAAAGTCTCCGGGTTCCTCTCTCCCTAAATAATTCTGACAAAATGTCTGTCGCCATGGCAACAAGGGAAAACAAATTGATTCGAGAGGTGTCTGATATTCGTAATGCATAAAAATTATTGTTGCCGTGGCAACGGGGTTTAGAAAGGGATCGGGGTATTTAGGAAACAATTAGCAGTGAAGCTCCTCGGGCTGCAGGTGAGTCTCAGGTGGCTCCAAGCACCACCAGAGCCCTGCAGGGGCTCCTCACCTGCCCAGCTTCAGGAGCTCCGGGAGCTTCAAGCTCAGTGGCCTCCTCAGAATGGGTGACTCAGGAATTTGTCATGGACTTGAGGGGAAAACACCCAAGGAGGTGGATGGGAGCGACAGGATGGCCAGGGCCAAGTGACAGGACAGCTGGTGGCAGCTCTGCCACCCACACACCATCCCCTGGGCTGTCACCACCCAAAACCTGCTTTGTCCTTCAGCTGGAGCAGCAGAACAGCCCGGCTGGAGGGGACCCAGGGGAGGATGGGACAGGCACATCCCAGGCAGCCCTGCCCTGGGGACACGGGCCACAAGCACAGAGGAGCCAGATG
>NW_020931809.1:0-398 GCF_003984885.1 Neopelma chrysocephalum | reverse complement strand
GGGAGGATTTTCCTAAAATCCTGGCAGTGTTATATTTGCATGTGGAACTGGAGTATTACAGATCTGTTTGGTTCAGTCCCTTTATTTCAGTTTTTTCAGGATATTGGGGAATTTATTTGGAACTAGACTGGTGTAGTATCATCTGGTGTTAAGGGTATTTATCTGCTGATATCCTGATCCAGAGCTGAGGATGATTTACTCAGGAGGGAATCTCAAAGTATTCAGGGAGGAGAGGGAAAAGAGAATTTTCCACCTGTCTATGGCAAAACTGAATCCCAGGATGGGTCAGGCTGGAAGGGCCCAGAGTGTCCCATCTGATCCCACCTCCCTGCTCCAGCAGGGCCATCCCAGAGCACAGGGATTGTGTCCAGAGGGCTCTGGAATATCCCCAGGGAGGA
>NW_020931808.1:0-1663 GCF_003984885.1 Neopelma chrysocephalum | reverse complement strand
AGCACAGGGATTGTGTCCAGAGGGCTCTGGAATATCCCCAGGGAGGAGACTCCCCCCCTCTCTGGCCAATGTGCCCAGGGCTGGGTCACTGCCCAGCCCAGAAGTTCTTCCTCCTGTGCAGGTGGCACTTGCTGGGCATCAGTTCCTGCCCGTTCCTGCTGTGCCATTGCTGGGCCCCCCCCGAGCAGAGCCTGGGCCACCCTCTGCCCCCTCCCTGCAGGCCCTGCCAGCCCTTGGGGAGGTCCCCTCTGGGTGTCCCCTCTGGAGGCTGAGCAGCCCCAGCTCCCTCAGCCTAAACCAGGGAGCACCATCAGCAGGGCGCGACCTAGAAATGACATTATTGCTCTTCAAACAAGAGCTTACAGGAACCTGGACCTTGTGGGCGACCAGAACACCCCTGCTCAGACTGGTTTTTCTGACTTATGACTTTTCTTTCACCCCAGGCATCTCCTGGAGCCCTGAGAACGGGCAGTTGTGTTGGCTGCACCCGGGGTGGGGTGTCCTGCCAGCCCACAACCGAGCAGGGGCAGGGGAGAGGGCAGAGAGCCCCAAAGGGTTCAATAGATTGGCTGAGGGGTTCACCACTGTGGAAGGACAGCAGTCCAGAGCAAAAAGGAGGCTGCAGGGTGGCCATTGCCATGCAGAGCTTTCCAAGGCCCCGTTTAGCAGGATGGAAACTGAATGTGCTGCTGAGACTTTCCCAAACGCTCCTGTTTGGCACCACTGATGGTTGTACCAGAGAAAGGCTTTTAGGCAGCTTTCCAGCCTGTTTGAATAGATGTCACTCTAGAAAAGAGAGGCTGGGAAGGCTGGGGTGCAGCCAAAGCCCCAGGTCTGAGAGGAGGAGCCATCAGGGGCCGCAGAGAAGAAGGGCCCAGGCTGGAAGGAGCCCAAAGCTGGTGGTCATCAGCAAGGTGCTGGAGCTTGGAGGGCAAAAGGATGGAGATGGGGCAGTAGCTGAGGGGGCTGTTTGTATCCAAACCCCAAAACGCTCCCTGGGAGCTGCAGGACCCCCCTCAGCGGGGCAGGAGGAGGATGGGAGCGGGGCCGGGCTCCCCACGGGGCTCCTCCCGCAGCTCCTTCCCTGGAAAAGTCTCCGGATTCCTCTCTCCCTAAATAATTCTGACAAAATGTCTGTCGCCATGGCAACAAGGGAAAACAAATTGATTCGAGAGGTGTCTGATATTCGTAATGCATAGAAATTATTGTTGCCGTGGCAACGGGGTTTAGAAAGGGATCGGGGTATTTAGGAAACAATTAGCAGTGAAGCTCCTCGGGCTGCAGGTGAGTCTCAGGTGGCTCCAAGCACCACCAGAGCCCTCCAGGGGCTCCTCACCTGCCCAGCTTCAGGAGCTCCAGGAGCTTCAAGCTCAGTGGCCTCCTCAGAATGGGTGACTCAGGAATTTGTCATGGACTTGAGGGGAAAACACCCAAGGAGGTGGATGGGAGCGACAGGATGGCCAGGGCCAAGTGACAGGACAGCTGGTGGCAGCTCTGCCACCCACACACCATCCCCTGGGCTGTCACCACCCAAAACCTGCTTTGTCCTTCAGCTGGAGCAGCAGAACAGCCCGGCTGGAGGGGACCCAGGGGAGGATGGGACAGCACATCCCAGCCAGCCCTGCCCTGGGGACACGGGCCACAAGCACAGAGGAGCCAGATG
>NW_020931807.1:0-9333 GCF_003984885.1 Neopelma chrysocephalum | reverse complement strand
CCCCCCCCGGCTCCCCCCTCCTGTCAGGGGGTTGCAGAGCCAGAAGGTCCCCCCTGAGCCTCCTTTGCTCCAGGCTGAGCCCCCCCAGCTCCCTCAGCTGCTCCTGCTGCTCCAGCCCCTTCCCAGCTCCGTTCCCTTCCCTCCAGCCCCTTAAATTCCCCAGTGGAAGTGTGAGGTGTCACAGCTGGGAATCAGTATTTTACTAACAGGGAGGAAACCTGGGCAGGGATGTTCTGTGTGCCCAGTGAATCCTTTATTTCGTGTTTCTCTGCCTGGACTCTGGCACTCCTGGCTGATGACCAGTTCACTCCCTGAAGTGCTTTTTTCCTGGAAGGACTCAGTGATGTGGGTGTGAGGATCGGGGTGTTCCTCACCCACACCCGCCCTCCTCACTCACATCTGCCACCACGGGCTTTGTGATGGCATAAAAAGCCTGCATTTCCACCTGGAGTAATTCCCCCTGGGATAAAACCATCCAACTGCTGCACCATAAATTTCGGGTCATAAAAGTCTGCCGCGAGTTTGCACCAGTTAAGAAATAAATGGCTGTAAATGCACATCGTGTCTGAGCACAGGGATGGGGGAACATCTCTCTGGGGTAAGCAAAGCCCTGGATCTGGGGAGAAGCTGTGCTGGGCTGAGCAGATGCCAGTGGAGCCACATGCCAGGAGCTGAGGGTGGCTTTGCCACCTGGCTGTACCCACTGCAGGGACATGCAGGTGACACAAACCTGCCCCTGGCCCTACAGGTGGTGCCTGGATGGAAACACCTCGTGGTGACTGAGCACACTGGATGTTTCTGCAGAGATTGGTGTTTCCAGAGAGCTGGTAAGTCTTGACTTCATCCCTTCCCTGCCCTGCAGGCAGCAGGAGCAGGGAATCAGGAGGGAACAAGGTGCCGTGGCCGTGACAGCGCCTGCTCCCAGCTGTACCCTGTGCTGGGGCTGCTCTTCCTGTACCTGTTACTAAACAGGTCCCTGCTTGAAAGGTGCAAAGCTTTAAGTGTTGAGCAGATACCAAACACTCCGTGAGCACCTGCAGGACGCTGCTGTTCTCCCCTGGGACAGGGACAGATGAGCCAGGGGGGTCCCCGGAGCCAGGGGAGTGTGGCACTGAGTGCCCACATCACCCAGCCCAGCCACCCTTTATCAGGCTTCTCCCCTGCTTTGTAATTCAGGAATTTCCTTCTCTGCACTGGAGCCCCATCCTGAGTGTTGCCCAACAGCAGTTCCTGAGCCACCTGTGGCTCTCCCCTCGTGCTGGGGGCTCTCCAAGCGTCCCTCAGAGCATCCCATGGCATCCCAGTTCATCCCACCACCCAGGACAGAGCAGCACTGGGAGGAGGTGGCAAAGCAGCCTCCTGGCTCCTGTTCAATCCACCCTTCCACCCCTGTTGACAGATTTCCACGGCAGGAACAGCTGCCTCAAATCCAGCTTTTGAGGCTTCCATGCAACGGGGCTTGGAGCGACCTGGTCCAGTGGGAGGTGTCCCTGGAGGTGGAATGGGATGGGCTTTAAGGTCCCTCCCAACCTCACCCATCCTGGGATTCTATGAAACTCCTCCAGGAACATCCCCAAAGCCCCAAACCTTTAACTAACAGCAGGACAGGAATCAATAGCAGTGATCAATGGCACGTAGGAGAATGGAGGTTTGGGAGGTCCTGGAAAGGGGGATGGCTCCCAGCAGGAGAGGGGTCTGCAGAGCTTTGGGAGCCAGGGGCTGACCCAGGAATTTGTCCATTCCCTCAGCACCTTTGGAGCATTGGGCTGCAGATGTCCCATGGAGCTGAGCTCCCACTCCAGCCCGGCACTGTGGGACAAATGCTCCATGGGGGAATAACTGACTCCTGCTGCTCCCTCCCTGGCAGCTCCTTGGGCTGTCCTGGGCACTGCCACGGCCTCCAGCACCTGGCAGGATGGGCTTCTCCCTGTGGAGCTGCTCCAGAGGAATTTCAGACCAGCCTTGCTTCCCTCTCCCTCCTTCCCAACAGGAGCAGCTCGGGATTCCTCTGCCCTGTCCAAGCAGCCGTGCTGGGCTGTGCTGTCCCTCCCTGCCCAGGCTGTGCCTCTCCTGGGGACGTGGTGACCAGAACCATTCCTGCTGTTACAGCACCACTGGCTCCCAGGGAAAAGGCTTGTTTTTCCATGCAGGAAAGGTCCTGTTGTGCATAACATTTACCTGGAGCCCATCACTGCTGATGTCCAACGAAGGGTATTTCTGTCCTCCTGGGCACCACTGCTTATTGCCAAATGAAATTCCATCAGCCATTTCATTGCAGGAGATTCAGTGTCATCAGGGCCTTCTACAGCACTTAACATTCAGCTGTAACTCTGATTAAGCTGAATAATTTTGCATTTGATCTGTGCCAGCGCCACAAAAGGCGGCTCTTTTTTCATGGCAGTAAGAAAAATAATCAGTAAATTAGTGACCATTAGGCTGAAGGTTTTATAAATATGCATGGCCTGTATACTTATGTATGCACATGAATATATATATATATAATATACTAATAAGCATGCAGGTTTTATTTGTGTATCTTGAAGAGATGCAATCATTTGAGGCCCCCAAGGTGTTGCACCCTCCATGTGTTTGCTCCACGACCCCCATCCCCATCCCCTGCTCCATCCCCTGCTCCTGGGGGGCTGCAGCTGCTCCCATGGAGTTCCTCCTTTCCTTTGCCACCCCACAGTGATGCTGTTGGCTCTTGTTGACCCAGACTCTCCCTTCCCTTCTCCTGGGGCAGGACAGGAGATGTTTTAGGCTGGAGGAGCAGGGATAAGAGGATGTGACCCATCCCCTGCTGCTCCCAGGAGGGAGGCAGCACAAAGGGTGATTAATGCACCTGCTCTCCAGCAATCAAGAGTCATTAATCATGGAAATGACCTCTCTCAGCTGGCTGGACCTTCTGCTTGGCACCTTCAGGCTGGGCCTGGACCTGCGGGGTCACACTCTGGCTGAGAGGGGGATCAGTGCCTGGTGGGGACTCCAAACCGGGGCTGAAGAAGTCCCCAGAAGCTCCTGGGACCTTCAAACTGGGGTGAAAAGGGTCTCCTAAAGAATACTGGAGTCCCCAGATTGGGGTGTGAAAAAGGGTCCCCCAAAACCCCTGAGATCGCAAAATTGAGGGTTAAAAAGGGTCCCTAAAAACGCTCGGGGCCCCCAAACTGGGGTGAAAAGGGTCTCCAAAAACACCTGGAGTCCCCAAATTAGGGGTGAAAAAGGGTCCTCAAAAACACCTGGGACCCCCAAGTGTGGGGTGGAAAGGGCTCAGGCTGAGCTGCTCCCCCAGCACAGACCCCTCCCAGCCCCAGGAATGTTCTGGAAGCCTGACAGCACACGGGGAGCTGGACATCCCAGTGCTCCTGAGCTCCCAGAACTCCCACTGGGCTGTTTGGGGGGTCAGAAGGGCTGAGGAGGCTTTGCTGGGAGAAGAGGAGCAGCTTCCACAGCTGCAGGAGAAGAGAAGAAAACCCCTGAGCAGCCTCATAAATGAGGAATGTCACAGCCACGGGGGGGGGGGGAGACCAAGGAGAAATGTGCAGGGGGAAAACAGGTTTTAAAAGGGAACATTTCTGATCAACTCAAGCCCAGGAGAAGGACAAGACCTGGGGCCAACATGGGGTGGTTGGAACTGGATGATCTTTAAGGTCCCTTCCAACCCAAATTATCCTATCATCCTATGATCCTATCATCCTATCCTATCCAACCCAACCTTATCCCATCCTAAAACAGCAGCTTTATCAACTGGAAGCTGCAGAAGTCTGAGCTAATTACCAGGGGCTTTTACAAGAAGCTGCTAAAAATCTGAATTTTTGGGGAGTTGCTGTATATTTTCATCTTCCCCAGAAGCACCTTTTTGAACTCCCTCAGCAATTATTTCCTTACTGAGGAACGTGGTATCTTGTTTTCTGATCGTGCTGGGGAACAAGCTGCTAAAGAAACAGTAATTATGCTGGAAAGCCTGTTAGATAATGGCAGGCTGCTGCTGTGATAGTTTGGAGATTCAGCTCTGGGAATTCTCTGGCTGCAGCTGACAGGGGAGTGGTGTTCCAGTCCTTGTCACCTTGAAAATTAAAACTGCAGCGAGAACTGCCCAGATAAAAACATCCCAGGGGGTCCTGACGGGGCTGTCCCAGTTTGGGGCACTTCCCATTTCCCAAAGAGAAGCTGTGGCTGCCCCTGGATCCCTGGAAGTGCCCAAGGCCAGGTTGGAGCAACCTGGGCTGGTGGAAGGTGTCCCTGCCCATGGCAGGGGGTGGAACTGGGTGGGCTTTAAGGTCTTTCCCAACCCAAACCATTCTGGGATTCTGTGAAAGTTTCTTTTTCCAGGTGTGTGGAACAACGACTCCTCCAAGCACATATTTCAACAGCCTTTCAACGCTGTTATTTGTCTGAAAATAATATCCAGCACTGCATAAAAAAACATGTGTGCCTTTTAGAGTGCATATTGCCATTTCCACAGACAGACAGCTGCTCCTGTCACCGAAATAAATAAAGATTTCTGACAGCACCAGGGAAGTGGGATCACAGGGAGCTGTTCTCTACCTTTTTCCCAGGCAAAGGGTGAGCACAGGGAAATATCTGTGATGGGCTGGGGACTGTGGGAGGTGAGGGGTTGAGGGTGCACAGAGGACAAGCCAAGGTCTTCCCAGAGCAGACGAGGTGACCATCAGGGTGACAGCAAACACGCTTAATTCCTTCCCTTCATCCCTGGAAGTGTCCCAGGCCAGGCTGGACAGAGCTTGGAGCAACCTGGGCTGGTGGAAGGTGTCCCTGCCCATGGCAGGGGTGGCACTGGATGGGCTTTGAGGTCCCTTCCCACCCAAACCAGTCTGGGATTCCATCATTCCACAATTCCCACACAGACCCACCAATGTGAGGAACGAGGGGCATCCTCGTGATTTCCTTCTGATACATTTCTGTCGTTTTTGGTTCCTCACATCCTGCTCTGGAGTTTGGGTGTTTATTTTTCAGTCTCTGGCCTTTTCCCAGCCCGGCTGCTGAGCTGCTCGGGAGTTTAGTCTGAGCCTGGCTGCAAAATTCACGGATATTGGAGCAAAGATGAGTGTTTGCCTCTCTGGAAAAGAAAGGGAGGGGAAAATAAACCCAGCAAAACTCTGCTTATTTGGAGAAAGCAGGGAAGGAGCCACAGGGGGGGGAGGAGGAGCGTTTCCCAGGCTTAAAGGCTTGTGAGGGATTGTACCTGCCTTGCTGTTCCGCCGCACATCTTAAAATAGCAGCTCTTTTATGGCGTTTTTGGGATTCTCACCGTGTTCCTTCATGTATTATTAATCCCAGCTGTGTCCAAAAAGATCTCCGGGTTTTCCCAGCTCAGGAAGCAGGGAGGGGGGGCCCCGTCTGCAGTGGAATGCAGAGGGATAAAAAGCAATTGTGCAATGGAATATGGAAAGCAGCTGAAAGTCCCCCAGCACACCTTGATCATCCCTGGGTTTGTTGATGGGCGAGGAACAAAGCTGAGAGTTTAGAGGGATTTAAGATGCTTTGAAGTCTCTCGGGGTGTGAAGCCCATCCCCAGCAATATCAGACAGGATGAAAAACAGCACAGGTGCTTTTGCTCCCGAGTGCACGTTGTCCACAATTTGATGAACACCTGGGACAAAAATACCACCCACAGGCAGTTCACAGAATCCTTGAGTTGGAAAAGACCCTCAAAGTCAATTCCTTTCCTATTTCCCCTCCGTAATTTTTTTTATATTAGTTTTTTTGGGCTGAGTCCGTGGTAAGAAGGGAGAGAAGTCTTCCAAGTGTCACAGGCCCCCAGATAAATCCAATAAAATGTCAGTCCCATGCTCATCCCAGGGCATCAGGAATGCACCACGTGGACAGAGAAATCCTGTTTAGGGGTTCAGAGGGGGAATATTTTTATGCACCTCGATTTTTAAAATGGACTTCTCTGAACGGAAGGAATGCAAGTATATATTTTTTAGGAGAAAAAAGCACTTTCAACAGCTGAAATGTGTGCATTTAATATAGATAACCTCAAATTGAGTCTGCATTATTTTTATATATGTATAATTATACATAGAGTATCTATCAGTTTTATATCATATATAACCCACATATTGTACATAAATATTTAGTAATATGTGAATAATGGCTCTGCATTATTGTGTGTCTCATGCATCACATATTTTTATATTTATATATAATGTGTATTTATATTTAAATATAAAGCAATAGAAATAGATTTCTACTAGAAATAACAGAAATATATTCCTACTTCTTGGTAAAAAGAAATATGTGTATATATAAAAAGACATGTTAGAATATGCATTGTAAAGAAAAAGGAGTGTATATATATGTATTATAGACATATGTAATACAGAGCATAGTGTATATACATGGGTATGTGTTACAGATATCCTTAATACAGAGTATATAATATATTATTCACATGTACCATTTATGATGATTATTTTTACACGTAAAAGTTATGTTTGTCATGTATTATCATTATGTATTATATACACTATTTTATAACCTTTTCCATGTGCTATTTAAAAATTGAAATTATTAAAATAAATATATTAAAATAAAGTCAATAAACTAAAAATAAAAAATGTTTTAAAATCGGGGAATTCAGCCCAGTGCCAGGGGCTGGTGTCCCTGGGGAATTCTCCCAGCCCTTCCACCTCCCAGAGCTGCTCCCTTAAGCCTTTCCAATCCCTCACCCCTTTGGAAATACATTCCTGATGTTTTGCAACATCCCTGATGGAGCAGATTTGGGAGCTCTCCTGGTGAAGAAGAGTTACTGCCCTGCACTTGGGGATTTAGGGATGCAATGCCAGGCTCCAGCAGCAGCAGCTGGGAATGGAACCACACACAAAAAATCACATTTCATTCCCTTCTTTTCCTTTTTTCTCATCTTCCCAGAAGCTCCTGACCAGTTTTCTGGGATGGGGGTGAATGGTGTGAAGAAAATGAGCAGCACTGAGATAAGGGGTGGCAGCAGCAAAGAGCAGAAGGAGCAACAGGAGGGGTTTGAGATGCCCTGCAAAGCCCCAGATCTCAGGAATCTCATGCTCAGCACAGCAAACCAGCAACTTTGTCATGTGAAAGCTGCAGGAAAACCATGGAAACAGCCCCGGGGAGGAGAACCAGCTCCAGACACTGGAGAGGAGAGAAGGAAGGGCAGCGAAGGGCAGCTGCTGGTATTGGTTAAAAACCAGCTGATTTTGGCAAATCAGAGTCCCAGAGGGGCTTGGGTTGGAAGGGACTTCACAGGTCATCCAGTGCCATGGGCAGGGACACCTTCCACCAGCCCAGGGTGCTCCAAGTGCTGTCCAACCTGGCAGGGAGCACTTCCAGGGATGGGGAGCCCCCAACCTCCCTGGACAACAAAACATCGTTGGGAACTGGGTGAACTCGGCGTTAAAATGAACTCCACACAGGCAGGGATTGATCCCAAAAGTGGGAAACACACGGATCTGGGTCAGCCCATCATCCCTCCCGTCCCTCTGGCCCCCACATCCCTCAGGATTCCCACGGGAATCACACCCAGCACCAGGGTGCTGCTCTGTGGGCTCATCCCTCCTCCCAGGGCTCAGTCAGCACTTCAACCCCAGGGATTAAAGCACCAGGGAATGCTGTCAGCACCAAGGAATGCTGTCAGCCCCTCGTTCCTGCCAGTGGACATTTCCATGAGCACACCAGAGTGAACAAAAATATTAATGTGGATCCAGTGAAGAGAAGAGGAGCCACTGAACTGAAACCCTCCCCGAGCCAGAGCTCCTCCTCTCGCTGAATGGCAGGGAAATGCCAAGCCCCGGGGCTGCAAAATATTGATGGCATTATTAAAATGGGACCTTTAATTTTGCATTAAGATCATCTTAACGTTGGAATTCAGGGTTTAATTATGCATGAGCCCCAGCCTGGGTGCTGGGCTGGAATCTGTTTGCAGTTTTCATTTCTCCCTCTGCACCTCAGGTGGAATTTCAGCCTCTTGTTGAGAAAGGCTAAATGCTGCTAAATGCCTGTTTGGGGTGGGCTGCAGACATTCCTTTAAAATAAACCCGCTCAGGAACAGCAGTGGAAGGTCAGGATGAAAAGCAGGAGGTAAATTTGGGAACTGATCCCCAGGAGAGCTGCAGGGAAGGGCACAATTCCAATGCTCCCTGACATCACCCTGAGATTTCCTGTTCCCTGGGGGTGGCAATTCTCTGCAGGCTTTGCTGATGTTAGAGCAGCAGAGATGTGATGCTGAGTCAGCTTCCATGGAATCCTGGAATGGTTTGGGTTGGAAAGGACCTTAAAACCCATCCAGTGCAGCCACAGCTTCTCTGGGCAACCTGGGCCAGGGTCTCCCCACCCTCCCGGCCAGGAATTCCTTCCCAATATCCCATCTCTCCCTGCCCTCTGGCATTTCACTGGGTCTCTCCCCCTCCTTGGTGGGAACTCCTCTTTCTGCTTCAGGATCTTCCCTTTCCTAATCCATATTCAGTTTTTGGCAGGTGACTGAGGGGACCTTTTACCTTCCTCCTACGTGTTTGGGCAGGAATCCTCAAATATCGATTTTTCAAAGTGTATGTAAATCCAAAGTCTTCTCTCCAGCAGAACAAAACCCCTGTTCATGAGAATTTGTGTGCTGGAAGGGGAACTGAGCCTGATATAAATGCAGCTGTTTTATTCAGGAGCAGAGGTAGAGCTCTGCTCTGAGGAACAGGAGAGCACAGTGAGTGAAGCAGAGGAATCAGCACTTGGATCAGGCTGCACTCCAGCTGATGTTTGCTCGGAATGCCAGGAGTTGTGTCTGTAGAAACAACGTCTGCATGGAAGTGATTCCAGAGCCTCTGGAGCAGCAGGCACAGCTCAGGGCTCAGGGAAGGAGCAGGGGCACAAACTGCTCGTGCTGCTCTGGGGTGTCAGTGAGAAATCAAGGAGAAAGTGCAGAGCTGTGGGATTGGCAGTGAGGGTTTGTCCTGCTGTGCCAGCGCCCATGTTTAACCCCTCTGCAGCTTTGCTGGGGTGTGAGCATGGAAACGGGGAGCAGCGTGGTTTGGGAAGGGTCAGGGTATGGGAAAGGTCACAGAATTCCTGAGGCTGGAAAAGCCCTCCCAGCCCATGGATCCCCCCTGTGCCCGATGCCCCCCTTGTCCCCCAGCCCAGAGCACTGAGTGCCACGGCCAGGCCTTCCTGGGACACCTCCAGGGCTGGGCACTCCAAACCTCCCTGGGCAGCCCCTGCCAAGGCCTCACCACCCTTTCCAGGGACAAATTCCTCCTCCTGTCCCACCTGAGCCTCCCCTGGCACAGCTGGAGGCCGTTCCCTCTCCTCCTGTCCCTTGTTCCCTGGGAGCAGAGCCCGACCCCCCCC
>NW_020931806.1:0-2016 GCF_003984885.1 Neopelma chrysocephalum | reverse complement strand
CACTGACTTCCTCCTCACCTGCCTGGGGGGCCCAAGGCATCTTCCTCTTCCTCGCAGCCTCCTCCTCCATCCGCCCAAGCTTTGGGAAGGACAAATCCTGATGGGGGAGAAAAACAAGGGCTGAGCGTGTTGGCTTGGGGGTTCCTCCTACCCAAGTCCATCTCTAGAACCCACTGGGCATCCTGTAACCATAAAAACCTCCAAAACACCAAGATTCAGCCCAGAAAAACCCAAGCTACTGACATTCAGGCAAAAAGACCCTCAGAAATAGCAAGAAGACCCTTAGCCCCCCAAACTGCAAAAAGTTGAGATTTAACTAAAAAATACTCCAAAATATGAAGATTAGCCCAAAAAATCTCTCCCAGAAGTTCCCCCTCTCTGGTCTCGTCCCCTCTGGGTTTCAGAGAGTCTCCCCTGAGTGACTCTCTGACTCCTCTGGGGTGTTGGGCGTCCCAAGGGTCCCTTCTCCTCTGACTCTTGCCTTCAGGGTGCCACATTCTCAGACATTCCCCCTCTCCAGGTTCTCCACTTTGTTGTCCCGGGGATCCCAGGAGTCCCACTGTCCAGGCTTCCCCTTCTCCATGCCCCCCGTTTCAGGATCCCGGGGGTCCCGGGGCTCCTCCCTCTCCGTGCTCCCCCCTCCAGGCTGCCGGGGGTCCCCCAGCTCTGGCATCGCCCCGCTCCGCCCTCCACACTCGGCAGCTCCCGGGCTCCACACCCACCCCCGGCACTCCCGGGGGACCCCAAAACCGCTGTGTCCCCCATGCCGGCACCGGGCTGACAATGGAGCCGGCGGGGCCTGACCCAGCAACACCAACCCCCACTGCGGGGGGGGAAACCCGCATCCCCCCACCCACTGCCGGGGCTCTGCCCCCAACCCAGCCCGGCACCCCCAAAAAACACCTCCTGCCCACCCCTAAGAGCCCGCAAGGGCACAGCCCTGCACAAGGGCCGGTTGTGCCCAAGGCAACCAAACAGCCCCACAGGCGGGGGGACACCAGAGGCTGCCCCAGGGCAACCAGAGCAGGGAGCGGATCGGGCCCCCTGACACGTGGGCAGGCTCTGGGTTCAGCCTGACCAGGGGCATTTTGGCACCAACAGCATGGCACCCAAAGCTGGCTCGGCACAAGGGGCCTGAACTCCCCCCCTCTCCAGGCTCCCGGGGCTCTCCCAGCTCCCCCCTCTCTCCAGCCTCCTCCACTCTCCAGGGATCAAGGCATGGAGACAGGGATGGACCGCCACAGCAACACTGCTCTCGCTCTTCCCCTTCTCCCACCCCTTTCCCGGGCCGTTTCCCAGTGTGGATTTGCTGGTGTTTGATGAGGTGGGAGCTCTGGCTGAAGCTCTTTCCGCATTCCCCACACGAATAGGGCCGTTCCCCAGTGTGGATGCGCTGGTGCCGGATCAGGTTGGAGCTGTGGTTGAAGCTCTTCCCACATTCCCCACACGTGTAGAGCTGTTCCCCGGTGTGGATGTGCTGGTGGTTGAGAAGGTCAGTGCTCTTCCTGAAGCTCTTCCCACATTCCAAGCACCTGAAGGGCTTCTGCCTGCTGGGAGGCTGCTCAGGGACCACCAGGTCACAGCTCTGCCTCAAGCTCTGGCCGCCTTCCCGGCACAGGCTGGGTCTTTCCTCCTCAGAGCACCCTGGGCTGGCTTTGGAGCCCCTCCTGTGGGGGAATCTCTGGCCCTTTTCCTCCCCGCTGCCTTCCTGCGACGTGGAGCCCTTCAAAACGGCCTCTCCCACCAGGGTCTCACGGGGGGGATTTGTCCTCCGGGCTCTCCGTCCTCAGCTCGGGGCCTGGGGCAGGAAGCAAGAAGGACAGGGAGGGGATTTGCCTCCAGCCCACAGGGAAGGCCAAGGACATCCCCTCAACTCTGGCCCCGGCAGGACGGCGGCGGCAGCGGGGTTGTCCTGCAGCCGGGGGCCATGCTCGGCTGCCAGAGCCAGCACAACACCAAAACAAAGGGCCACTGACTTCCTCCTCACCTGCCTGGGGGGCCCAAGGCATCTTCCTC
>NW_020931805.1:0-680 GCF_003984885.1 Neopelma chrysocephalum | reverse complement strand
ACAGCAAACACAGCTTTATCAAACATAAATGGAAGAGTTGTAATAGGCTCAGACACAAAAAGTATATAACACAGCTGGGGATTGCTCAGTTTGTAACCTTCATTTCTCAGCATTTCCTTAAACCACTAGAGCCAAATGAAACTTTCCCCAGGGATAACATCTGAGCAGTACTTCTAAATGACATACTGTGACATATGTCAAGCTCTCCTATGGCTTAAATCTACCACAGGCTCAATAGCAGATGTCACTCAGCACTGCAATCTTATTTGTAGATTATTTTATTATCAATCTTCTTCTGGAAATTTCTCATTCTGCCATTTATAGTAAAGACATCAGTAAACTAAATATTTCATAGATATTTTGGGTAAAATTAAGGAGAAAGTTTTTATAAGATCTCAACAAAATAATCTACAAATAAGATTGCAGTGCTGAGTGACATCTGCTATTGAGCCTGTGGTAGATTTAAGCCATAGGAGAGCTTGACATATGTCACAGTATGTCATTTAGAAGTACTGCTCAGATGTTATCCCTGGGGAAAGTTTCATTTGGCTCTAGTGGTTTAAGGAAATGCTGAGAAATGAAGGTTACAAACTGAGCAATCCCCAGCTGTGTTATATACTTTTTGTGTCTGAGCCTATTACAACTCTTCCATTTATGTTTGATAAAGCTGTGTTTGCTGT
>NW_020931804.1:0-1256 GCF_003984885.1 Neopelma chrysocephalum | reverse complement strand
TTCAGGAGCACAAGGAAAAATTTAACCAAAGGTGTGAATTTGAAGTTTCATAAAATCATTAAATATCCTGAATTGGAAGTGACCCACAAGGATCAAGTACATGCATTGAATCACCTTCCAGTTGCAATTTCAGTTCATGTGGTTTGGCTTTCCTCAAGAAATTCTGACAGACCAAGTGAAAATGTTCATAGAGTTTTATCAAGCAAGAATAACCTAAAGCTAGTAGTGTGTTGCAGCTTTAGAAACAACCATCAATTTAAAGGCACCTTTCAAACCCATGAACTGGAAGTTTTAATCCTAGCCTAGAGATCTGAAGTGATATTACATTAATTCACTTCCAAGGGGAACTAAATTGAATCAAGTTCAAGTCGTTTTAATTTTGTTCTTATTCAAGGATTTAGCACAGCTCTAGTCGCTTAGATTAAATTTCTTTCTGTCTGTATAGACAAACTCTTGGGCCTGCTATTTGTCTAGTTCTGCAAATTACACACAGCTGTGCATTCCCATTGTTTCTGATGCATATCTTAGTCTTCTGTCTTTATCAATAACATCACCGTTCTCTCTCGCAAGTATAATTCATTGTTTTCCTCCAGCAAAGTCTGTCTCTGAAGTTCCACCTACTTTTTGCTTCAGTTTTAGGGGTTTGGAGTGTATGTTCTTAATTAGCTTGATCATTTCATTGCAACAGGGCCCTACAATGACTTGCTTCCCCCCTTTGGTTATATTATGCAAACTGGTTAGAAAGTTGGGATGGGGAGAGAAGTAGGTTTAAACTACTTCTAAATTTTAACTAAACTACTACTAATTTTGAATTAGTTCGGCTAGAGAAGCTGTGCCAGCCTGAAGGTACCCTTTCTTTTCTCTAAAATTCATCTCCAAGCACACTTTTGGATTTACTTTCTCTGCATTGCTAGAACATATTCCTGTATTTCCATCAGTAGTGCTAGCACTTGTCCAAACCTATTTCAGTTTAAATATTGACCCTGATTTCTGTTTATTTTGTTTTTTACTTCACTCCCTATCATATTTCTTAGTGCAGGGTTTAAAGTCGCTCTGACTTTAGAGTGAAAATCCCAAATAACAGCATGTTATTCCTTCCAGGCTACTATTGCATCCTGTCCTCGTTATTTGTTCCTTGTCCTGCCTGTTTCCCCCACACTTTTAATCTCTTTCTTGGTCTGCTTTCTTGACAACGTGACAACTGGGCAAATGTTATTCTCTGTTCACAAAGCATGTTCCCTATTAATAAATGATGC
>NW_020931803.1:0-1256 GCF_003984885.1 Neopelma chrysocephalum | reverse complement strand
GCATCATTTATTAATAGGGAACATGCTTTGTGAACAGAGAATAACATTTGCCCAGTTGTCACGTTGTCAAGAAAGCAGACCAAGAAAGAGATTAAAAGTGTGGGGGAAACAGGCAGGACAAGGAACAAATAACGAGGACAGGATGCAATAGTAGCCTGGAAGGAATAACATGCTGTTATTTGGGATTTTCACTCTAAAGTCAGAGCGACTTTAAACCCTGCACTAAGAAATATGATAGGGAGTGAAGTAAAAAACAAAATAAACAGAAATCAGGGTCAATATTTAAACTGAAATAGGTTTGGACAAGTGCTAGCACTACTGATGGAAATACAGGAATATGTTCTAGCAATGCAGAGAAAGTAAATCCAAAAGTGTGCTTGGAGATGAATTTTAGAGAAAAGAAAGGGTACCTTCAGGCTGGCACAGCTTCTCTAGCCGAACTAATTCAAAATTAGTAGTAGTTTAGTTAAAATTTAGAAGTAGTTTAAACCTACTTCTCTCCCCATCCCAACTTTCTAACCAGTTTGCATAATATAACCAAAGGGGGGAAGCAAGTCATTGTAGGGCCCTGTTGCAATGAAATGATCAAGCTAATTAAGAACATACACTCCAAACCCCTAAAACTGAAGCAAAAAGTAGGTGGAACTTCAGAGACAGACTTTGCTGGAGGAAAACAATGAATTATACTTGCGAGAGAGAACGGTGATGTTATTGATAAAGACAGAAGACTAAGATATGCATCAGAAACAATGGGAATGCACAGCTGTGTGTAATTTGCAGAACTAGACAAATAGCAGGCCCAAGAGTTTGTCTATACAGACAGAAAGAAATTTAATCTAAGCGACTAGAGCTGTGCTAAATCCTTGAATAAGAACAAAATTAAAACGACTTGAACTTGATTCAATTTAGTTCCCCTTGGAAGTGAATTAATGTAATATCACTTCAGATCTCTAGGCTAGGATTAAAACTTCCAGTTCATGGGTTTGAAAGGTGCCTTTAAATTGATGGTTGTTTCTAAAGCTGCAACACACTACTAGCTTTAGGTTATTCTTGCTTGATAAAACTCTATGAACATTTTCACTTGGTCTGTCAGAATTTCTTGAGGAAAGCCAAACCACATGAACTGAAATTGCAACTGGAAGGTGATTCAATGCATGTACTTGATCCTTGTGGGTCACTTCCAATTCAGGATATTTAATGATTTTATGAAACTTCAAATTCACACCTTTGGTTAAATTTTTCCTTGTGCTCCTGAA
>NW_020931802.1:0-3347 GCF_003984885.1 Neopelma chrysocephalum | reverse complement strand
AATGTGGTACTCCATTTAAAAAAAATATCCTAAACAATTTCAACCCATTTCTTGATACTATCAACAGTGGCAGAAGGATTTTATGTATACAGGAACACAGACTTAAATGAAAACTGCACTGCCACTGTTGATAGTATCAAGAAATGGGTTGAAATTGTTTAGGATATTTTTTTTAAATGGAGTACCACATTGCACTAGTCCTCTGTGAAAATGTTGAGATCACTACAAACAACCTGTCTGCAGGATGTTTATTTCCCTTTGTATCTATATAAGAAACAAACAGGTAAGAATTTCAGTAAGAGGAAAGAGAGCATAGTGTTAATGTGGTAAAGTAGAATAGCAAGGAATCTGTGCAAACAATACATGAAAAATTACTCTTGAAGTCCCACACTGGTGTTCAGCAATGTGCTTCACTGACCTATTTTGGACTGCAGAAACAACCAACCCTGAGTTAAAGACAGGCCTGTGAGACACCGCAGGTCCTTTCAAAAACATGCTTTCATGTTTACACTCTTTTGTAGAGCTCAGATATACTCCGACTTAAGCCTTACAGCTAGAATACTTGTGCATTTTTCATATGCAATCTATCCCAGCTTCCAATTTTTATAGATGTAACTTTCTTACAGAGACCTATATCTATCTCACAGATGGTGTCCAAGCCAGTGTTTCCAATTGCAGACCTTTTAATCTATGACAAATTAAAGCAGAGTAAGATTTCAGTCTATCAGGGTTATCATTCCCCAGAATAGGAAAATGACCATACTTCATTGTTTTTCTAATTTTTATTGTTGATTGGAATTTAAAAGAAGCCTGTTCAAATACATCTGAAAAGATTAACATAACAGCGAGAAATCTGGCAGTTTCATTTTACTATTTTCATTACAGTAGCACTTAAAAGCTTTATTGGCAATGTTGGCCTGGACTAGTAAATTAATACACCCAGGAGTATGGGGATAGGCAATGCCACAGGGTCATTGCTACTATTACCTTGGTAACACATATGTTTTCATAGACAACTCCTGGGCACAGTTCAGGGGACAGCACTGACTAAGCCAATCCCAAAAGGCAATCTGAAGGCATTGTATTTTCAGAGATTTAGCCATCTGTAGGTGGACTGTGCCATGACACTTGTTCTCAGAGCTAGAGAGTAGTTGCTGTTTTGCCTCCTTTAATAGTATAGTTGTTAAAGATTTGTATATTGGTGCAACTAAAATAAATTGCATCTATCTCAAGAAGATAAAGGTCCCGGTATAAGAGAGCAATAAAAGGAATCTCAGAAAAGTGAAATTTGTGCCAACACATCAGAGTCCCGCTGACTCCTGCTGTCTGGACATGGTAGAGATTTATGGCAGTTCTAATAGTGAACCATTAGCCTAAATAGTTATACTTATATCCTATGGTTCCAGATTCACATTCCAGAACTGATCTAACTGGGAGTATTTTTACATACCATTTGTTCCACATAAGTTTTTCCTTTTTTTTTTCCACATTTGTACTATGAAGGATAAACATGGTGTGGACAACAAAACCAAAACAAAACAAGAAACCCAAACAATAACACAACACACAAACAATAACAAACACATAAAAAAAAATTAAAAAACAACCTAAATAAAGAACTAGGATGTGAAGCAAGAAAAGCTTATTCTGAGGAAAGAAGGCAATGAGGAAAAGCAAAGGATTATAAACCCCTTGAAAAACAGGATACTAAGAGATTTTTTGCTTTCCTGAGATGTAGTTCTATATTGTTTGGATTTCAGTCCACTATCTTGTCTTGTCAATCCTGCCTTGCTTTTCCTCATTGCCTTCTTTCCTCAGAATAAGCTTTTCTTGCTTCACATCCTAGTTCTTTATTTAGGTTGTTTTTTAATTTTTTTTTATGTGTTTGTTATTGTTTGTGTGTTGTGTTATTGTTTGGGTTTCTTGTTTTGTTTTGGTTTTGTTGTCCACACCATGTTTATCCTTCATAGTACAAATGTGGAAAAAAAAAAGGAAAAACTTATGTGGAACAAATGGTATGTAAAAATACTCCCAGTTAGATCAGTTCTGGAATGTGAATCTGGAACCATAGGATATAAGTATAACTATTTAGGCTAATGGTTCACTATTAGAACTGCCATAAATCTCTACCATGTCCAGACAGCAGGAGTCAGCGGGACTCTGATGTGTTGGCACAAATTTCACTTTTCTGAGATTCCTTTTATTGCTCTCTTATACCGGGACCTTTATCTTCTTGAGATAGATGCAATTTATTTTAGTTGCACCAATATACAAATCTTTAACAACTATACTATTAAAGGAGGCAAAACAGCAACTACTCTCTAGCTCTGAGAACAAGTGTCATGGCACAGTCCACCTACAGATGGCTAAATCTCTGAAAATACAATGCCTTCAGATTGCCTTTTGGGATTGGCTTAGTCAGTGCTGTCCCCTGAACTGTGCCCAGGAGTTGTCTATGAAAACATATGTGTTACCAAGGTAATAGTAGCAATGACCCTGTGGCATTGCCTATCCCCATACTCCTGGGTGTATTAATTTACTAGTCCAGGCCAACATTGCCAATAAAGCTTTTAAGTGCTACTGTAATGAAAATAGTAAAATGAAACTGCCAGATTTCTCGCTGTTATGTTAATCTTTTCAGATGTATTTGAACAGGCTTCTTTTAAATTCCAATCAACAATAAAAATTAGAAAAACAATGAAGTATGGTCATTTTCCTATTCTGGGGAATGATAACCCTGATAGACTGAAATCTTACTCTGCTTTAATTTGTCATAGATTAAAAGGTCTGCAATTGGAAACACTGGCTTGGACACCATCTGTGAGATAGATATAGGTCTCTGTAAGAAAGTTACATCTATAAAAATTGGAAGCTGGGATAGATTGCATATGAAAAATGCACAAGTATTCTAGCTGTAAGGCTTAAGTCGGAGTATATCTGAGCTCTACAAAAGAGTGTAAACATGAAAGCATGTTTTTGAAAGGACCTGCGGTGTCTCACAGGCCTGTCTTTAACTCAGGGTTGGTTGTTTCTGCAGTCCAAAATAGGTCAGTGAAGCACATTGCTGAACACCAGTGTGGGACTTCAAGAGTAATTTTTCATGTATTGTTTGCACAGATTCCTTGCTATTCTACTTTACCACATTAACACTATGCTCTCTTTCCTCTTACTGAAATTCTTACCTGTTTGTTTCTTATATAGATACAAAGGGAAATAAACATCCTGCAGACAGGTTGTTTGTAGTGATCTCAACATTTTCACAGAGGACTAGTGCAATGTGGTACTCCATTTAAAAAAAATATCCTAAACAATTTCAACCCATTTCTTGATACTATCAACAGTGGCAG
>NW_020931801.1:0-847 GCF_003984885.1 Neopelma chrysocephalum | reverse complement strand
ATATAAATACCTACAGAGGGAAGGACAAATACACACACACATCCCTGTGCAGCCACTGATGGGAGAAGCTGGATGAGAACATTGGGAAGATCTCAGAATCATGGAATTTAGGGTGGAAAAGACCTCCAAGATCATCCATTTCAACTTTTGACTGAACGTGGCTGAGATGGCAGATGAGAAAGTTGGGAAGATCTCAGAATCCCGGAATTTAGGGTGGAAAAGACCTCCAAGATCATCCATTCCAACCTTTGACTGATGAACGTGGCTGAGGGCATTGAGAAGGTGGATGAGAACGTTGGGAAGATCTCAGAATCCCAGAATTTAGGGTGGAAAAGACTTCCAAGGTCATGGATCCAACCTTTGAACGAAGATTGCTGAGGGCATTGAAAACATTGGGAAGAAGGCTGGGAATGTTGAGAAATTGGCTCTTCTGCTACAAATCCCAGTTTGGCTCCAGCCCTGCACCTCAAGCACTGTGAACATCACACAGATTTCCCTCCAGAACATTCCCCCAGGCAGAGCCAGTTGGAAACCAGGAAATTTGACTCCCAGCCCCCTCTTTTCCTCTTGGAGTTGAGCTCCTTCAAAGCTCCCCAGATGTTTGTGCTCCATTTATCACAGCAATTCCGACCCCCGTGGCTCCAGGCAAAGTCACTCTGAAGTCCCTGTTCTGCTCCTGCTTTGGGTTGTGAGGGTTGTTTTGTTATCCCAGAAGCAGGGTTGTTATCCCAGAAGCAGGGTTGTTATCCCAGGAGCAGGGTTGTTATCCCAGGAACAGGGTTGTTATCCCAAGGGAAGGATTGTTATCCCAGGAGCAGGGTTGTTATCCCAGGAGCAGGGTTGTTAT
>NW_020931800.1:0-662 GCF_003984885.1 Neopelma chrysocephalum | reverse complement strand
ATATAAATACCTACAGAGGGAAGGACAAATACACACACACATCCCTGGAAAGCCACTGATGGGAGAAGCTGGATGAGAACATTGGGAATACCTCAGAATCATGGAATTTAGTGTGGAAAAGACCTCCAAGATCATCCATTCCAACCTTTGACTGATGAACGTGGCTGAGGGCATTGAGAATGTGGATGAGAACTTTGGGAAGAACTCAGAATCATGGAATTTAGGGTGGAAAAGACCTCCAAGGTCATGGAGTCCAACCTTTGAATGAAGATGGTTGAGGTCATTGAAAACGTTGGGAAGAAGGCTGGGAATGTTGAGAAATTGGCTCTTCTGCTACAAATCCCAGTTTGGCTCCAGCCCTGCACCTCAAGCACTGTGAACATCACACAGATTTCCCTCCAGAACATTCCCCCAGGCAGAGCCAGTTGGAAACCAGGAAATTTGACTCCCAGTCCCCTCTTTTCCTCTTGGAGTTGAGCTCCTTCAAAGCTCCCCAGATGTTTGTGCTCCATTTATCACAGCAATTCCGACCCCCGTGGCTCCAGGCAAAGTCACTCTGAGGTCCCTGTTCTGCTCCTGCTTTGGGTTGTGAGGGTTGTTTTGTTATCCCAGAAGCAGGGTTGTTATCCCAGGAGCAGGGTTGTTATCCCAGGAGCAGGGTT
>NW_020931799.1:0-1055 GCF_003984885.1 Neopelma chrysocephalum | reverse complement strand
ACCTGGAGGGGGATTACTGGGAATATCAGTGGAAATTGGTGGAATTGGTTTCATTTTGCCCAAGTCAGAACAAATAGGGAATTACACCCTTAAAACTCTCACTGGCTTACACAAATAAAGAAAAAAATCTGAGAATGAGGAATTTCCCAAGGAAAATTCTGCCTGGAGAGATCATTGGGAATATCACTGCAAATTGGTGGAATTGATTTAGTTTTTCCCAAATCACAACAAACCTGGATAATCACACAGGGAATTACAGCCCCAAAACTCTCACCTGCATTAAACGAATAAAGAAAAAAAAAATCTCAGAATGAGGAATTTCCCAAGGAAACTTCTGCCTGGAGAGATCACTGGGAACATCAGTGCAAGTTGGTGGAATGGCTTTCATTCTGCCCAAGTCACAACAAACCTGGATAATCCTACAGGGAATTACATCCCTAAAACTCTCACCTGGCTTACACTGAAACAAATCTCAGAAAGAGGAATTTCCCAAGGAAACATCATCCCGGTGGGGGATCACCGGGAATATCCCCCCAACCTGAGGCTCGCTGCGTTTATCCAGCACCTGCAGAGCCGAACCAGGAGGAGCTGACAAAATCCTGGGAGGCTCCTCATCCCTTTTGACATCCAAACCCCTGTGAAGCTTTGCCAGGAGGCTGAAGGAGCGCCGGGGGCTGATCCAATCTCCTTCTCCGGGCAGCCCTGGGGAGGGATGGGGGAAAGATCGGTATCTGGGAGCAACAAAGGCGGCTTTGAGGACGTTCCTCCCCCCCGCACAATTCCCTTCATCCCATCCCTGCTGATCACCCCCTTTCAGCAGGGAATGTTATCACCCTTCAGCACCGCAGCTGAGGAGGGATTGGGAACAGCCCCCTGCCCTTCCCAGCGACATGAAAGGAAAAAAAGGAGAGGGGAAAGTCTGTTCAGGGTGGGAAAAGCTGCAAAACAAACGGGATTTTCCTTTGTTCCTAATGAATATCCCTATTAATTACTCTCTCACTTTGGGGTTTTTTTTTGGTTGGTTTTTTTCCAGGTTGGGCAGAGTTAATCCCATC
>NW_020931798.1:0-899 GCF_003984885.1 Neopelma chrysocephalum | reverse complement strand
TAGGAATTTCCCAAGGAAACTTCTGCCTGGAGGGATTATTGGGAATATCAGTGAAAGTTGGTGGAATTGGTTTCGTTTTTCCCAAATCACAACAAACCTGGATAATCACACAGGGAATTACAGCCCTAAAACTCTCACCTGGCTTACACTGAAATAAATCTGAGAATAAGGAATTTCCCAAGGAAGCATCTGCCTGGGAATATCACTGCAAATTGGTGGAATGGCTTTCATTCTGCCCAAGTCACAACAAACCTGGATAATCATGCTGGGAATTACAGCCCTAAGATTCTCACCTGGCTTACACTGAAATAAATCTGAGAAGGAGGAATTTCCCAAGGAAACATCTTCCCGGAGGGGGATCACCGGGAATATCCCCCCAACCTGAGGCTCGCTGCGTTTATCCAGCACCTGCAGAGCCGAACCAGGAGGAGCTGACAAAATCCTGGGAGGCTCCTCATCCCTTTTGACATCCAAACCCCTGTGAAGCTTTGCCAGGAGGCTGAAGGAGCGCCGGGGGCTGATCCAATCTCCTCCTCCGGGCAGCCCTGGGGAGGGATGGGGGAAAGATCGGTATCTGGGAGCAACAAAGGCGGCTTTGAGGACGTTCCTCCCCCCCGCACAATTCCCTTCATCCCATCCCTGCTGATCACCCCCTTTCAGCAGGGAATGTTATCACCCTTCAGCACCGCAGCTGAGGAGGGATTGGGAACACCCACCTGCCCTTCCCAGCGACATGAAAGGAAAAAAAGGAGAGGGGAAAGTCTATTCAGGGTGGGAAAGGCTACAAAACAAGCGGGATTTTCCTTTGTTCCTAATGAATATCCCTATTAGTTACTCTCTCACTTTGGAGGGTTTTTTTTGGTTGGTTTTTTTCCAGGTTGGGCAGAGTTAATCCCATC
>NW_020931797.1:0-639 GCF_003984885.1 Neopelma chrysocephalum | reverse complement strand
TCTGAGAATGAGGAATTTCCCAAGGAAGAATCTACCTGGAGGGGGATCACTGGGAATATCACTGGATATTGGTAGAACTGGTTTTATTTTTCCCAAATCACAACAAACCTGGATAATCCTACAGGGAATTACAGCCCTAAAACTCTCACCTGCTTTGCAGTGAAATAAATCTGAGAATGAGGAATTTCCCAAGGAAAATTCTGCCTGGAGAGATCACTGTGAATATCAATGCAAGTTGGTGGAATGGCTTTAATTCTGCCCAAGTCACCACAAACCTGGATAATCACACAGGGAATTATATCCCTAAGACTCTCACCTGGTTTACACTGAAATAAATCTGAGAATAAGGAATTTCCCAAGGAAGCATCTGCCTGGAGAGATCACTGGGAATATCACTGCAAATTGGTGGAATGGCTTTCATTCTGCCCAAGTCACAACAAACCTGGATAATCCTACAGGGAATTACAGCCCTAAAACTCTCACCTGGCTTGCAGTGAAATAAATCTGAGAATGAGGAATTTCCCAAAGAAACTTCTGCCTGGAGGGGGATCACTGGGAATATCACTGCAAGTTGGTGGAATGGCTTTAATTCTGCCCAAGTCAGAACAAATCTGAATAATTATATAGGGAATTATATCC
>NW_020931796.1:0-374 GCF_003984885.1 Neopelma chrysocephalum | reverse complement strand
GGGATTACTGGGAATATCAGTGGAAATTGGTGGAATTGTTTTCATTTTGCCCAAGTCAGAACAAATATGGATACATAGGGAATTACACCCTTAAAACTCTCACTGGCCCACACAAATAGAGAAAAAAATCTCAGAATAGGAATTTCCCAAGGAAACTTCTACCTAGAGGGATCACTGGGAATATCACAGCAAATCGGTGGAATGGCTTTAATTCTGCCCAAGTCACCACAAACCTGGATAATCACACAGGGAATTACATCCCTGAAACTCTCACCTGGTTTACACTGAAATAAATCTGAGAATAAGGAATTTCCCAAGGAAGCATCCACCTGGAGGGGGATTACTGGGAATATCAGTGGAAATTGGTGGAATTG
>NW_020931795.1:0-810 GCF_003984885.1 Neopelma chrysocephalum | reverse complement strand
TCTGAGAATGAGGAATTTCCCAAGGAAGAATCTACCTGGAGGGGGATCACTGGGAATATCACTGGATATTGGTAGAACTGGTTTTATTTTTCCCAAATCACAACAAACCTGGATAATCCTACAGGGAATTACAGCCCTAAAACTCTCACCTGCTTTGCAGTGAAATAAATCTGAGAATGAGGAATTTCCCAAGGAAAATTCTGCCTGGAGAGATCACTGTGAATATCAATGCAAGTTGGTGGAATGGCTTTAATTCTGCCCAAGTCACCACAAACCTGGATAATCACACAGGGAATTATATCCCTAAGACTCTCACCTGGTTTACACTGAAATAAATCTGAGAATAAGGAATTTCCCAAGGAAGCATCTGCCTGGAGAGATCACTGGGAATATCACTGCAAATTGGTGGAATGGCTTTCATTCTGCCCAAGTCACAACAAACCTGGATAATCCTACAGGGAATTACAGCCCTAAAACTCTCACCTGGCTTGCAGTGAAATAAATCTGAGAATGAGGAATTTCCCAAAGAAACTTCTGCCTGGAGGGGGATCACTGGGAATATCACTGCAAGTTGGTGGAATGGCTTTAATTCTGCCCAAGTCAGAACAAATCTGAATAATTATATAGGGAATTATATCCTTAAAATTCTCACCTGACTTACACAAATAAAGAAAAAAATCTCAGAATAGGAATTTCCCAAAGAAACTTCTGCCTGGAGGGATTATTGGGAATATCAGTGCAAATTGGTGGAATGGGTTTCATTCTGCCCAAGTCAGAAAAAATCTGGATAATTATATAGGGAATTACATC
>NW_020931794.1:0-531 GCF_003984885.1 Neopelma chrysocephalum | reverse complement strand
GGGATTACTGGGAATATCAGTGGAAATTGGTGGAATTGTTTTCATTTAACCCAAGTCAGAACAAATATGGATACATAGGGAATTACACACTTAAAACTCTCACTGGTTTACACAAATAAAGAAAAAAATCTGAGAATGAGGAATTTCCCAAAGAAACTTCTGCCTGGAGGGATCACTGGAAATATCACTGGAAATTGGTGAAATTGGTTTCATTTTTCCCAAATCACAACAAACCTGGATAATCCTACAGGGAATTACAGCCCTAAAACTCTCACCTGCATTAAATGAATAAAGAAAAAAAAATCTGAGAATGAGGAATTTCCCAAAGAAACTTCTGCCTGCAGGGATCACTGGGAATATCACTGCGAGTTGGTGGAATTGGTTTCATTTTGCCCAAGTCAGAACAAATCTGACTAATTATATAGGGAATTATATCCTTAAAACTTTCACCTGGCTTACACAAATAGAGAAAAAAATCTCAGAATAGGAATTTCCCAAGGAAACTTCTGCCTGGAGGGATTATTGGGAATA
>NW_020931793.1:0-332 GCF_003984885.1 Neopelma chrysocephalum | reverse complement strand
TGCCCAAGTCAGAACAAATCTGAATAATTATATAGGGAATTATATCCTTAAAATTCTCACCTGACTTACACAAATAAAGAAAAAAATCTCAGAATAGGAATTTCCCAAAGAAACTTCTGCCTGGAGGGATTATTGGGAATATCAGTGCAAATTGGTGGAATGGGTTTCATTCTGCCCAAGTCAGAACAAATCTGGATGATTATATAGGGAATTACATCCCTAAAACTCTCACCTGGCTTACACTGAAATAAATCTGAGAATGAGGAATTTCCCAAGGAAGAATCTACCTGGAGGGGGATTACTGGGAATATCAGTGGAAATTGGTGGAATTG
>NW_020931792.1:0-362 GCF_003984885.1 Neopelma chrysocephalum | reverse complement strand
ACAAGGACATCCCACAAACCAGGGAAAAACATAAGGATGCCCCACAATCCAGGGACAAACCCAGGGACACCACACAAATTCAGAGAAAAACACAAGGATGCCCCACAAACCCAGGGACAAACCCAGGGACACCCCATGAATCCAGGGGAAACACAAGGTTGCCCCAGAAACCCAGGGACACCCCACAAACCAGGGAAAAACATAAGGATACCCCACAAACCAGGGAAAAACTCAGGGACACCCCACAAACCCAGGGACACCTGGGAATTGGAGGGAAAGGGGAATGGGGAGCACGGGGAGGGAGGGAAGTTCCCACCTGGGGTGGGCTGGGAGGAATGTGATAATTGTGTGGATGCACAAAT
>NW_020931791.1:0-318 GCF_003984885.1 Neopelma chrysocephalum | reverse complement strand
GGGACACCCCACAGATCCAGGGGAAACATAAGGATGCCCCACAAACCCAGGGACACCCCGCAAATCCAGGGGAAACACAAGGATGCCCCAGAAACCCAGGGACACCCCATGAATGCAGGGAAAAACATAAGGACACCCCCAAAACCAGGGACAAACCCAGGGACACCCCACAAACCCAGAGACACCCCACGAATCTAGGGGAAAACACAAGGATGCCCCACAAACCCAGGGACACCCCATGGATCCAGAGAAAAACAAAAGGATACCCCAGAAACCCAGGGACACCCCACAGATCCAGGGGAAACATAAGGATGCCCC
>NW_020931790.1:0-362 GCF_003984885.1 Neopelma chrysocephalum | reverse complement strand
TCCAGGGGAAACATGAGGATGCCCCAGAAACCCAGGGACACCCCACAAACCAGGGGAAAACATAAGGATGCCCCACAAACCAGGGAAAAACTCAGGGACACCCCACGAATCCAATGGAAAACACAAGGATGCCCCACAAACCAGGGACAAACCCAGGGACACCCCAAAAACACAGAGACACCCCACGAATCCAGGGGAAAACATAAGGATGCCCCAGAAACCCAGGGACACCCCACAAACCAGGGACACCCCACGAATCCAGGGAAAAACAGAAGGACGCCCCACAAACGAGGGACAAATGCAGGGACACCCCAAAAACCCAGGGACACCCCACAGATCCAGGGGAAACATAAGGATGCCCC
>NW_020931789.1:0-2015 GCF_003984885.1 Neopelma chrysocephalum | reverse complement strand
GGGAGGATTTTCCTAAAATCCTGGCAGTGTTATATTTGCATGTGGAATTGGAGTATTACAGATCTGTTTGGTTCAGTCCCTTTATTTCAGGTTTTTCAGGATATTGGGGAATTTATTTGGAACTGGACTGGTGTAGTATCATCTGGTGTTAAGGGTATTTATCTGCTGATATCCTGATCCAGAGCTGAGGATGATTTACTCAGGAGGGAATCTCAAAGTATTCAGGGAGGAGAGGGAAAAGAGAATTATCCACCTGTCTATGGCAAAACTGAATCCCAGGATGGGTCAGGCTGGAAGGGCCCAGAGTGTCCCATCTGATCCCACCTCCCTGCTCCAGCAGGGCCATCCCAGAGCACAGGGATTGTGTCCAGAGGGCTCTGGAATATCCCCAGGGAGGAGACTCCCCCCCTGTCTGGCCAATGTGCTCAGGGCTGGGTCACTGCCCAGCCCAGAAGTTCTTCCTCCTGTGCAGGTGGCACTTGCTGGGCATCAGTTCCTGCCCGTTCCTGCTGTGCCATTGCTGGGCCCTCCCGAGCAGAGCCTGGGCCATCCTCTGCCCCCTCCCTGCAGGCCCTGCCAGCCCTTGGGGAGGTCCCCTCTGGGTGTCCCCTATGGAGGCTGAGCAGCCCCAGCTCCCTCAGCCTAAACCAGGGAGCACCATCAGCAGGGTGCGACCTAGAAATGACATTACTGCTCTTCAAACAAGAGCTTACAGGAACCTGGACCTTGTGGGCGACCAGAACACCTCTGCTCAGACTGGTTTTTTTTGACTTGTGACTTTTCTTTCACCCCAGGCATCTCCTGGAGCCCTGAGAACGGGCAGTTGTGTTGGCTGCACCCGGGGTGGGGTGTCCTGCCAGCCCACAACCGAGCAGGGGCAGGGGAGAGGGCAGAGAGCCCCAAAGGGTTCAATAAATTGGCTGAGGGGTTCACCACTGTGAAAGGACAGCAGTCCAGAGCAAAAAGGAGGCTGCAGGGTGGCCATTGCCATGCAGAGCTTTCCAAGGCCCCCTTTAGCAGTCTGGCAACTGAATGTGCTGCTGAGACTTTCCCAAACGCTCCTGTTTGGCACCACTGATGGTTGTACCAGAGAAAGGCTTTTAGGCAGCTTTCCAGCCTGTTTGAATAGATGTCACTCTAGAAAAGAGAGGCTGGGAAGGTTGAGGTGCAGCCAAAGCCCCAGGTCTGAGAGGAGGAGCCATCAGGGGCCGCAGAGAAGAAGGGCCCAGGCTGGAAGGAGCCCAAAGCTGGTGGACATCAGCAAGGTGCTGGAGCTTGGAGGGCAAAAGGATGGAGATGGGGCAGTAGCTGAGGGGGCTGTTTGTATCCAAACCCCAAAACGCTCCCTGGGAGCTGCAGGACCCCCCTCAGCGGGGCAGGAGGAGGGTGGGAGCAGGGCCGGGCTCCCCATGGGGCTCCTCCCGCAGCTCCTTCCCTGGAAAAGTCTCCGGGTTCCTCTCTCCCTAAATAATTCTGACAAAATGTCTGTCGCCATGGCAACAAGGGAAAACAAATTGATTCGAGAGGTGTCTGATATTCGTAATGCATAAAAATTATTGTTGCCGTGGCAACGGGGTTTAGAAAGGGATCGGGGTATTTAGGAAACAATTAGCAGTGAAGCTCCTCGGGCTGCAGGTGAGTCTCAGGTGGCTCCAAGCACCACCAGAGCCCTGCAGGGGCTCCTCACCTGCCCAGCTTCAGGAGCTCCGGGAGCTTCAAGCTCAGTGGCCTCCTCAGAATGGGTGACTCAGGAATTTGTCATGGACTTGAGGGGAAAACACCCAAGGAGGTGGATGGGAGCGACAGGATGGCCAGGGCCAAGTGACAGGACAGCTGGTGGCAGCTCTGCCACCCACACACCATCCCCTGGGCTGTCACCACCCAAAACCTGCTTTGTCCTTCAGCTGGAGCAGCAGAACAGCCCGGCTGGAGGGGACCCAGGGGAGGATGGGACAGGCACATCCCAGGCAGCCCTGCCCTGGGGACACGGGCCACAAGCACAGAGGAGCCAGATG
>NW_020931788.1:0-398 GCF_003984885.1 Neopelma chrysocephalum | reverse complement strand
GGGAGGATTTTCCTAAAATCCTGGCAGTGTTATATTTGCATGTGGAACTGGAGTATTACAGATCTGTTTGGTTCAGTCCCTTTATTTCAGTTTTTTCAGGATATTGGGGAATTTATTTGGAACTAGACTGGTGTAGTATCATCTGGTGTTAAGGGTATTTATCTGCTGATATCCTGATCCAGAGCTGAGGATGATTTACTCAGGAGGGAATCTCAAAGTATTCAGGGAGGAGAGGGAAAAGAGAATTTTCCACCTGTCTATGGCAAAACTGAATCCCAGGATGGGTCAGGCTGGAAGGGCCCAGAGTGTCCCATCTGATCCCACCTCCCTGCTCCAGCAGGGCCATCCCAGAGCACAGGGATTGTGTCCAGAGGGCTCTGGAATATCCCCAGGGAGGA
>NW_020931787.1:0-1662 GCF_003984885.1 Neopelma chrysocephalum | reverse complement strand
AGCACAGGGATTGTGTCCAGAGGGCTCTGGAATATCCCCAGGGAGGAGACTCCCCCCCTCTCTGGCCAATGTGCCCAGGGCTGGGTCACTGCCCAGCCCAGAAGTTCTTCCTCCTGTGCAGGTGGCACTTGCTGGGCATCAGTTCCTGCCCGTTCCTGCTGTGCCATTGCTGGGCCCCCCCGAGCAGAGCCTGGGCCACCCTCTGCCCCCTCCCTGCAGGCCCTGCCAGCCCTTGGGGAGGTCCCCTCTGGGTGTCCCCTCTGGAGGCTGAGCAGCCCCAGCTCCCTCAGCCTAAACCAGGGAGCACCATCAGCAGGGCGCGACCTAGAAATGACATTATTGCTCTTCAAACAAGAGCTTACAGGAACCTGGACCTTGTGGGCGACCAGAACACCCCTGCTCAGACTGGTTTTTCTGACTTATGACTTTTCTTTCACCCCAGGCATCTCCTGGAGCCCTGAGAACGGGCAGTTGTGTTGGCTGCACCCGGGGTGGGGTGTCCTGCCAGCCCACAACCGAGCAGGGGCAGGGGAGAGGGCAGAGAGCCCCAAAGGGTTCAATAGATTGGCTGAGGGGTTCACCACTGTGGAAGGACAGCAGTCCAGAGCAAAAAGGAGGCTGCAGGGTGGCCATTGCCATGCAGAGCTTTCCAAGGCCCCGTTTAGCAGGATGGAAACTGAATGTGCTGCTGAGACTTTCCCAAACGCTCCTGTTTGGCACCACTGATGGTTGTACCAGAGAAAGGCTTTTAGGCAGCTTTCCAGCCTGTTTGAATAGATGTCACTCTAGAAAAGAGAGGCTGGGAAGGCTGGGGTGCAGCCAAAGCCCCAGGTCTGAGAGGAGGAGCCATCAGGGGCCGCAGAGAAGAAGGGCCCAGGCTGGAAGGAGCCCAAAGCTGGTGGTCATCAGCAAGGTGCTGGAGCTTGGAGGGCAAAAGGATGGAGATGGGGCAGTAGCTGAGGGGGCTGTTTGTATCCAAACCCCAAAACGCTCCCTGGGAGCTGCAGGACCCCCCTCAGCGGGGCAGGAGGAGGATGGGAGCGGGGCCGGGCTCCCCACGGGGCTCCTCCCGCAGCTCCTTCCCTGGAAAAGTCTCCGGATTCCTCTCTCCCTAAATAATTCTGACAAAATGTCTGTCGCCATGGCAACAAGGGAAAACAAATTGATTCGAGAGGTGTCTGATATTCGTAATGCATAGAAATTATTGTTGCCGTGGCAACGGGGTTTAGAAAGGGATCGGGGTATTTAGGAAACAATTAGCAGTGAAGCTCCTCGGGCTGCAGGTGAGTCTCAGGTGGCTCCAAGCACCACCAGAGCCCTCCAGGGGCTCCTCACCTGCCCAGCTTCAGGAGCTCCAGGAGCTTCAAGCTCAGTGGCCTCCTCAGAATGGGTGACTCAGGAATTTGTCATGGACTTGAGGGGAAAACACCCAAGGAGGTGGATGGGAGCGACAGGATGGCCAGGGCCAAGTGACAGGACAGCTGGTGGCAGCTCTGCCACCCACACACCATCCCCTGGGCTGTCACCACCCAAAACCTGCTTTGTCCTTCAGCTGGAGCAGCAGAACAGCCCGGCTGGAGGGGACCCAGGGGAGGATGGGACAGCACATCCCAGCCAGCCCTGCCCTGGGGACACGGGCCACAAGCACAGAGGAGCCAGATG
>NW_020931786.1:0-9332 GCF_003984885.1 Neopelma chrysocephalum | reverse complement strand
CCCCCCCCGGCTCCCCCCTCCTGTCAGGGGGTTGCAGAGCCAGAAGGTCCCCCCTGAGCCTCCTTTGCTCCAGGCTGAGCCCCCCCAGCTCCCTCAGCTGCTCCTGCTGCTCCAGCCCCTTCCCAGCTCCGTTCCCTTCCCTCCAGCCCCTTAAATTCCCCAGTAGAAGTGTGAGGTGTCACAGCTGGGAGTCAGTATTTTACTAACAGGGAGGAAACCTGGGCAGGGATGTTCTGTGTGCCCAGTGAATCCTTTATTTCGTGTTTCTCTGCCTGGACTCTGGCACTCCTGGCTGATGACCAGTTCACTCCCTGAAGTGCTTTTTTCCTGGAAGGACTCAGTGATGTGGGTGTGAGGATCGGGGTGTTCCTCACCCACACCCGCCCTCCTCACTCACATCTGCCACCACGGGCTTTGTGACGGCATAAAAGGCCTGCATTCCCACCTGGAGTAATTCCCCCTGGGATAAAACCATCCAACTGCTGCACCATAAATTTCGGGTCATAAAAGTCTGCCGCGAGTTTGCACCAGTTAAGAAATAAATGGCTGTAAATGCACATCGTGTCTGAGCACAGGGATGGGGGAACATCTCTCTGGGGTAAGCAAAGCCCTGGATCTGGGGAGAAGCTGTGCTGGGCTGAGCAGATGCCAGTGGAGCCACATGCCAGGAGCTGAGGGTGGCTTTGCCACCTGGCTGTACCCACTGCAGGGACATGCAGGTGACACAAACCTGCCCCTGGCCCTACAGGTGGTGCCTGGATGGAAACACCTCGTGGTGACTGAGCACACTGGATGTTTCTGCAGAGATTGGTGTTTCCAGAGAGCTGGTAAGTCTTGACTTCATCCCTTCCCTGCCCTGCAGGCAGCAGGAGCAGGGAATCAGGAGGGAACAAGGTGCCGTGGCCGTGACAGCGCCTGCTCCCAGCTGTACCCTGTGCTGGGGCTGCTCTTCCTGTACCTGTTACTAAACAGGTCCCTGCTTGAAAGGTGCAAAGCTTTAAGTGTTGAGCAGATACCAAACACTCCGTGAGCACCTGCAGGACGCTGCTGTTCTCCCCTGGGACAGGGACAGATGAGCCAGGGGGGTCCCCGGAGCCAGGGGAGTGTGGCACTGAGTGCCCACATCACCCAGCCCAGCCACCCTTTATCAGGCTTCTCCCCTGCTTTGTAATTCAGGAATTTCCTTCTCTGCACTGGAGCCCCATCCTGAGTGTTGCCCAACAGCAGTTCCTGAGCCACCTGTGGCTCTCCCCTCGTGCTGGGGGCTCTCCAAGCGTCCCTCAGAGCATCCCATGGCATCCCAGTTCATCCCACCACCCAGGACAGAGCAGCACTGGGAGGAGGTGGCAAAGCAGCCTCCTGGCTCCTGTTCAATCCACCCTTCCACCCCTGTTGACAGATTTCCACGGCAGGAACAGCTGCCTCAAATCCAGCTTTTGAGGCTTCCATGCAACGGGGCTTGGAGCGACCTGGTCCAGTGGGAGGTGTCCCTGGAGGTGGAATGGGATGGGCTTTAAGGTCCCTCCCAACCTCACCCATCCTGGGATTCTATGAAACTCCTCCAGGAACATCCCCAAAGCCCCAAACCTTTAACTAACAGCAGGACAGGAATCAATAGCAGTGATCAATGGCACGTAGGAGAATGGAGGTTTGGGAGGTCCTGGAAAGGGGGATGGCTCCCAGCAGGAGAGGGGTCTGCAGAGCTTTGGGAGCCAGGGGCTGACCCAGGAATTTGTCCATTCCCTCAGCACCTTTGGAGCATTGGGCTGCAGATGTCCCATAGAGCTGAGCTCCCACTCCAGCCCGGCACTGTGGGACAAATGCTCCATGGGGGAATAACTGACTCCTGCTGCTCCCTCCCTGGCAGCTCCTTGGGCTGTCCTGGGCACTGCCACGGCCTCCAGCACCTGGCAGGATGGGCTTCTCCCTGTGGAGCTGCTCCAGAGGAATTTCAGACCAGCCTTGCTTCCCTCTCCCTCCTTCCCAACAGGAGCAGCTCGGGATTCCTCTGCCCTGTCCAAGCAGCCGTGCTGAGCTGTGCTGTCCCTCCCTGCCCAGGCTTTACCTCTCCTGGGGACGTGGTGACCAGAACCATTCCTGCTGTTACAGCACCACTGGCTCCCAGGGAAAAGGTTTGTTTTTCTATGCAGGAAAGGTCCTGTTGTGCATAACATTACCTGGAGCCCATCACTGCTGATGTCCAACGGAGGGTATTTCTGCCCTCCTGGGCACCACTGCTTATTGCCAAATGAAATTCCATCAGCCATTTCATTGCAGGAGATTCAGTGTCATCAGGGCCTTCTGCAGCACTTAACATTCAGCTGTAACTCTGATTAAGCTGAATAATTTTGCATTTGATCTGTGCCAGCGCCACAAAAGGCGGCTCTTTTTTCATGGCAGTAAGAAAAATAATCAGTAAATTAGTGACCATTAGGCTGAAGGTTTTATAAATATGCATGGCCTGTATACTTATGTATGCACATGAATATATATATATATAATATACTAATAAGCATGCAGGTTTTATTTGTGTATCTTGAAGAGATGCAATCATTTGAGGCCCCCAAGGTGTTGCACCCTCCATGTGTTTGCTCCACGACCCCCATCCCCATCCCCTGCTCCATCCCCTGCTCCTGGGGGGCTGCAGCTGCTCCCATGGAGCTCCTCCTTTCCTTTGCCACCCCACAGTGATGCTGTTGGCTCTTGTTGACCCAGACTCTCCCTTCCCTTCTCCTGGGGCAGGACAGGAGATGTTTTAGGCTGGAGGAGCAGGGATAAGAGGATGTGACCCATCCCCTGCTGCTCCCAGGAGGGAGGCAGCACAAAGGGTGATTAATGCACCTGCTCTCCAGCAATCAAGAGTCATTAATCATGGAAATGACCTCTCTCAGCTGGCTGGACCTTCTGCTTGGCACCTTCAGGCTGGGCCTGGACCTGCGGGGTCACACTCTGGCTGAGAGGGGGATCAGTGCCTCGTGGGGACTCCAAACCGGGGCTGAAGAAGTCCCCAGAAGCTCTTGGGACCTTCAAACTGGGGTGAAAAGGGTCTCCTAAAGAATACTGGAGTCCCCAGATTGGGGTGTGAAAAAGGGTCCCCCAAAACCCCTGAGATCGCAAAATTGAGGGTTAAAAAGGGTCCCTAAAAATGCTTGGGGCCCCCAAACTGGGGTGAAAAGGGTCTCCAAAAACACCTGGAGTCCCCAAATTAGGGGTGAAAAAGGGTCCTCAAAAACACCTGGGACCCCCAAGTGTGGGGTGGAAAGGGCTCAGGCTGAGCTGCTCCCCCAGCACAGACCCCTCCCAGCCCCAGGAATGTTCTGGAAGCCTGACAGCACACGGGGAGCTGGACATCCCAGTGCTCCTGAGCTCCCAGAACTCCCACTGGGCTGTTTGGGGGGTCAGAAGGGCTGAGGAGGCTTTGCTGGGAGAAGAGGAGCAGCTTCCACAGCTGCAGGAGAAGAGAAGAAAACCCCTGAGCAGCCTCATAAATGAGGAATGTCACAGCCACGGGGGGGGGGGGAGACCAAGGAGAAATGTGCAGGGGGAAAACAGGTTTTAAAAGGGAACATTTCTGATCAACTCAAGCCCAGGAGAAGGACAAGACCTGGGGCCAACATGGGGTGGTTGGAACTGGATGATCTTTAAGGTCCCTTCCAACCCAAATTATCCTATCATCCTATGATCCTATCATCCTATCCTATCCAACCCAACCTTATCCCATCCTAAAACAGCAGCTTTATCAACTGGAAGCTGCAGAAGTCTGAGCTAATTACCAGGGGCTTTTACAAGAAGCTGCTAAAAATCTGAATTTTTGGGGAGTTGCTGTATATTTTCATCTTCCCCAGAAGCACCTTTTTGAACTCCCTCAGCAATTATTTCCTTACTGAGGAACGTGGTATCTTGTTTTCTGATCGTGCTGGGGAACAAGCTGCTAAAGAAACAGTAATTATGCTGGAAAGCCTGTTAGATAATGGCAGGCTGCTGCTGTGATAGTTTGGAGATTCAGCTCTGGGAATTCTCTGGCTGCAGCTGACAGGGGAGTGGTGTTCCAGTCCTTGTCACCTTGAAAATTAAAACTGCAGCGAGAACTGCCCAGATAAAAACATCCCAGGGGGTCCTGACGGGGCTGTCCCAGTTTGGGGCACTTCCCATTTCCCAAAGAGAAGCTGTGGCTGCCCCTGGATCCCTGGAAGTGCCCAAGGCCAGGTTGGAGCAACCTGGGCTGGTGGAAGGTGTCCCTGCCCATGGCAGGGGGTGGAACTGGGTGGGCTTTAAGGTCTTTCCCAACCCAAACCATTCTGGGATTCTGTGAAAGTTTCTTTTTCCAGGTGTGTGGAACAACGACTCCTCCAAGCACATATTTCAACAGCCTTTCAACGCTGTTATTTGTCTGAAAATAATATCCAGCACTGCATAAAAAAACATGTGTGCCTTTTAGAGTGCATATTGCCATTTCCACAGACAGACAGCTGCTCCTGTCACCGAAATAAATAAAGATTTCTGACAGCACCAGGGAAGTGGGATCACAGGGAGCTGTTCTCTACCTTTTTCCCAGGCAAAGGGTGAGCACAGGGAAATATCTGTGATGGGCTGGGGACTGTGGGAGGTGAGGGGTTGAGGGTGCACAGAGGACAAGCCAAGGTCTTCCCAGAGCAGACGAGGTGACCATCAGGGTGACAGCAAACACGCTTAATTCCTTCCCTTCATCCCTGGAAGTGTCCCAGGCCAGGCTGGACAGAGCTTGGAGCAACCTGGGCTGGTGGAAGGTGTCCCTGCCCATGGCAGGGGTGGCACTGGATGGGCTTTGAGGTCCCTTCCCACCCAAACCAGTCTGGGATTCCATCATTCCACAATTCCCACACAGACCCACCAATGTGAGGAACGAGGGGCATCCTCGTGATTTCCTTCTGATACATTTCTGTCGTTTTTGGTTCCTCACATCCTGCTCTGGAGTTTGGGTGTTTATTTTTCAGTCTCTGGCCTTTTCCCAGCCCGGCTGCTGAGCTGCTCGGGAGTTTAGTCTGAGCCTGGCTGCAAAATTCACGGATATTGGAGCAAAGATGAGTGTTTGCCTCTCTGGAAAAGAAAGGGAGGGGAAAATAAACCCAGCAAAACTCTGCTTATTTGGAGAAAGCAGGGAAGGAGCCACAGGGGGGGGAGGAGGAGCGTTTCCCAGGCTTAAAGGCTTGTGAGGGATTGTACCTGCCTTGCTGTTCCGCCGCACATCTTAAAATAGCAGCTCTTTTATGGCGTTTTTGGGATTCTCACCGTGTTCCTTCATGTATTATTAATCCCAGCTGTGTCCAAAAAGATCTCCGGGTTTTCCCAGCTCAGGAAGCAGGGAGGGGGGGCCCCGTCTGCAGTGGAATGCAGAGGGATAAAAAGCAATTGTGCAATGGAATATGGAAAGCAGCTGAAAGTCCCCCAGCACACCTTGATCATCCCTGGGTTTGTTGATGGGCGAGGAACAAAGCTGAGAGTTTAGAGGGATTTAAGATGCTTTGAAGTCTCTCGGGGTGTGAAGCCCATCCCCAGCAATATCAGACAGGATGAAAAACAGCACAGGTGCTTTTGCTCCCGAGTGCACGTTGTCCACAATTTGATGAACACCTGGGACAAAAATACCACCCACAGGCAGTTCACAGAATCCTTGAGTTGGAAAAGACCCTCAAAGTCAATTCCTTTCCTATTTCCCCTCCGTAATTTTTTTTATATTAGTTTTTTTGGGCTGAGTCCGTGGTAAGAAGGGAGAGAAGTCTTCCAAGTGTCACAGGCCCCCAGATAAATCCAATAAAATGTCAGTCCCATGCTCATCCCAGGGCATCAGGAATGCACCACGTGGACAGAGAAATCCTGTTTAGGGGTTCAGAGGGGGAATATTTTTATGCACCTCGATTTTTAAAATGGACTTCTCTGAACGGAAGGAATGCAAGTATATATTTTTTAGGAGAAAAAAGCACTTTCAACAGCTGAAATGTGTGCATTTAATATAGATAACCTCAAATTGAGTCTGCATTATTTTTATATATGTATAATTATACATAGAGTATCTATCAGTTTTATATCATATATAACCCACATATTGTACATAAATATTTAGTAATATGTGAATAATGGCTCTGCATTATTGTGTGTCTCATGCATCACATATTTTTATATTTATATATAATGTGTATTTATATTTAAATATAAAGCAATAGAAATAGATTTCTACTAGAAATAACAGAAATATATTCCTACTTCTTGGTAAAAAGAAATATGTGTATATATAAAAAGACATGTTAGAATATGCATTGTAAAGAAAAAGGAGTGTATATATATGTATTATAGACATATGTAATACAGAGCATAGTGTATATACATGGGTATGTGTTACAGATATCCTTAATACAGAGTATATAATATATTATTCACATGTACCATTTATGATGATTATTTTTACACGTAAAAGTTATGTTTGTCATGTATTATCATTATGTATTATATACACTATTTTATAACCTTTTCCATGTGCTATTTAAAAATTGAAATTATTAAAATAAATATATTAAAATAAAGTCAATAAACTAAAAATAAAAAATGTTTTAAAATCGGGGAATTCAGCCCAGTGCCAGGGGCTGGTGTCCCTGGGGAATTCTCCCAGCCCTTCCACCTCCCAGAGCTGCTCCCTTAAGCCTTTCCAATCCCTCACCCCTTTGGAAATACATTCCTGATGTTTTGCAACATCCCTGATGGAGCAGATTTGGGAGCTCTCCTGGTGAAGAAGAGTTACTGCCCTGCACTTGGGGATTTAGGGATGCAATGCCAGGCTCCAGCAGCAGCAGCTGGGAATGGAACCACACACAAAAAATCACATTTCATTCCCTTCTTTTCCTTTTTTCTCATCTTCCCAGAAGCTCCTGACCAGTTTTCTGGGATGGGGGTGAATGGTGTGAAGAAAATGAGCAGCACTGAGATAAGGGGTGGCAGCAGCAAAGAGCAGAAGGAGCAACAGGAGGGGTTTGAGATGCCCTGCAAAGCCCCAGATCTCAGGAATCTCATGCTCAGCACAGCAAACCAGCAACTTTGTCATGTGAAAGCTGCAGGAAAACCATGGAAACAGCCCCGGGGAGGAGAACCAGCTCCAGACACTGGAGAGGAGAGAAGGAAGGGCAGCGAAGGGCAGCTGCTGGTATTGGTTAAAAACCAGCTGATTTTGGCAAATCAGAGTCCCAGAGGGGCTTGGGTTGGAAGGGACTTCACAGGTCATCCAGTGCCATGGGCAGGGACACCTTCCACCAGCCCAGGGTGCTCCAAGTGCTGTCCAACCTGGCAGGGAGCACTTCCAGGGATGGGGAGCCCCCAACCTCCCTGGACAACAAAACATCGTTGGGAACTGGGTGAACTCGGCGTTAAAATGAACTCCACACAGGCAGGGATTGATCCCAAAAGTGGGAAACACACGGATCTGGGTCAGCCCATCATCCCTCCCGTCCCTCTGGCCCCCACATCCCTCAGGATTCCCACGGGAATCACACCCAGCACCAGGGTGCTGCTCTGTGGGCTCATCCCTCCTCCCAGGGCTCAGTCAGCACTTCAACCCCAGGGATTAAAGCACCAGGGAATGCTGTCAGCACCAAGGAATGCTGTCAGCCCCTCGTTCCTGCCAGTGGACATTTCCATGAGCACACCAGAGTGAACAAAAATATTAATGTGGATCCAGTGAAGAGAAGAGGAGCCACTGAACTGAAACCCTCCCCGAGCCAGAGCTCCTCCTCTCGCTGAATGGCAGGGAAATGCCAAGCCCCGGGGCTGCAAAATATTGATGGCATTATTAAAATGGGACCTTTAATTTTGCATTAAGATCATCTTAACGTTGGAATTCAGGGTTTAATTATGCATGAGCCCCAGCCTGGGTGCTGGGCTGGAATCTGTTTGCAGTTTTCATTTCTCCCTCTGCACCTCAGGTGGAATTTCAGCCTCTTGTTGAGAAAGGCTAAATGCTGCTAAATGCCTGTTTGGGGTGGGCTGCAGACATTCCTTTAAAATAAACCCGCTCAGGAACAGCAGTGGAAGGTCAGGATGAAAAGCAGGAGGTAAATTTGGGAACTGATCCCCAGGAGAGCTGCAGGGAAGGGCACAATTCCAATGCTCCCTGACATCACCCTGAGATTTCCTGTTCCCTGGGGGTGGCAATTCTCTGCAGGCTTTGCTGATGTTAGAGCAGCAGAGATGTGATGCTGAGTCAGCTTCCATGGAATCCTGGAATGGTTTGGGTTGGAAAGGACCTTAAAACCCATCCAGTGCAGCCACAGCTTCTCTGGGCAACCTGGGCCAGGGTCTCCCCACCCTCCCGGCCAGGAATTCCTTCCCAATATCCCATCTCTCCCTGCCCTCTGGCATTTCACTGGGTCTCTCCCCCTCCTTGGTGGGAACTCCTCTTTCTGCTTCAGGATCTTCCCTTTCCTAATCCATATTCAGTTTTTGGCAGGTGACTGAGGGGACCTTTTACCTTCCTCCTACGTGTTTGGGCAGGAATCCTCAAATATCGATTTTTCAAAGTGTATGTAAATCCAAAGTCTTCTCTCCAGCAGAACAAAACCCCTGTTCATGAGAATTTGTGTGCTGGAAGGGGAACTGAGCCTGATATAAATGCAGCTGTTTTATTCAGGAGCAGAGGTAGAGCTCTGCTCTGAGGAACAGGAGAGCACAGTGAGTGAAGCAGAGGAATCAGCACTTGGATCAGGCTGCACTCCAGCTGATGTTTGCTCGGAATGCCAGGAGTTGTGTCTGTAGAAACAACGTCTGCATGGAAGTGATTCCAGAGCCTCTGGAGCAGCAGGCACAGCTCAGGGCTCAGGGAAGGAGCAGGGGCACAAACTGCTCGTGCTGCTCTGGGGTGTCAGTGAGAAATCAAGGAGAAAGTGCAGAGCTGTGGGATTGGCAGTGAGGGTTTGTCCTGCTGTGCCAGCGCCCATGTTTAACCCCTCTGCAGCTTTGCTGGGGTGTGAGCATGGAAACGGGGAGCAGCGTGGTTTGGGAAGGGTCAGGGTATGGGAAAGGTCACAGAATTCCTGAGGCTGGAAAAGCCCTCCCAGCCCATGGATCCCCCCTGTGCCCGATGCCCCCCTTGTCCCCCAGCCCAGAGCACTGAGTGCCACGGCCAGGCCTTCCTGGGACACCTCCAGGGCTGGGCACTCCAAACCTCCCTGGGCAGCCCCTGCCAAGGCCTCACCACCCTTTCCAGGGACAAATTCCTCCTCATGTCCCACCTGAGCCTCCCCTGGCACAGCTGGAGGCCGTTCCCTCTCCTCCTGTCCCTTGTTCCCTGGGAGCAGAGCCCGACCCCCCCC
>NW_020931785.1:0-1352 GCF_003984885.1 Neopelma chrysocephalum | reverse complement strand
CCACCCCTTTTCCCTGCCAGCCTCTGTGTGTGTGTGTTGGCATCGTGTCAGCTCCAATCCCAGCACTCAGGCCTTTCCCAGCGGGAACAAGAGCCAGAACATTCCCCAATCCCAGGATTGCAGCTCCATTCGCCCCAAACTTCCAGTGGAGCCGATTCCCGCCGGCCTTGGCCGTGCCCTCCCACCCATCCCCTGAGCCCCGCTGGCATTTGCTGCTGCCCTGCCTGATTCCCGGGCACTAATCCCGGGCAGGGCCGTGCTCAGGCCGTCCCAGGGCCTCGGGGCTGTCACGGGTGGCTTTGCTCGGCCTGATCTCGGCCCCAATGACGAGGCAGCTCCGCTGCCGATTAGGATTTGTCTGCCCACCAACCGCCGGCTAAAAATAGCGGCTCGGGGCGGCTCTTCCCGGGCACTGCCGGGCTTTTGGGGTGGGGAAACCTCGGTTCAGTCACTTGGTTTAGCCCTCTGGGGAAGAGAAGGCCCCGGGGAGACCCTCTAGCAGCATTTCCAGTGTGTGAAGGGGGCTGGTGGGAGGGCTGGAGAGGGGCTTTTCCCGAGGGCGTGGAGTGACAGGTCAAGGGGGAACGGCCTTGAGCAGAAGGAGGGCAGGGTTAGGTGGGATATTGGGAAGAAATTCCCCTGTGAGAGTTGGGAGGCCCTGGCACGGGTTGCCCAGAGAAGCTGTGGCTGCCCCTGGATCCCTGGAAGTGTCCAAGGCCAGGTTGGAGCAACCTGGGATAGTGGAAGGTGTCGGGGCTGGAACTGGATGATCTTTAAGGTCCCTTCCAACCCAAACCAGTCTGCAATTCGTGGGGACAAATCTTTGTGTGTGATGAGCACCCTGGGTGTGCCACAGGCCTCTCTCCTCCTGGCAAAGGTGCTGGAAGAGCTCCAGGAGCCTCCCTGGGGGTTTTGTGCCCCTGTTCTGCATCTGGGAGTCATGTGGAGTCCCCAGGCTGCTCTTCAGCTGGGACACAAGGGCAGCACCCCAGAGAGACACCAGGAGTGGTTCAGTCCTGCCTTGATCTGCTGCTGTCCCCAAAAACCACTGCCCCCTCCCAAAGCCAGTGCCCTTTCCTTCCCTCCTGGTGCCCCAAAAGGGACCCGCTCCGTTCAGGGCCAAGCCCTTGGCTGGTTCATCCCCTCTGGAATTCCTGCCAGTCCCGTTGCTTTCAGACAGTTTCCACCCACAAACGAGCTGTGCCCTGTCTGGCACCACGTCTTTGACCTGGCAGCATGTCCAGCACCTCCCCTGCCCTGCCCTGCCCGTGTCCCCTGCCCGTGTCCCCTGCTGTCCCGAGGCATTGAGGCTCCCCAGCTGTCACCAGCACAGCCCATTTACCTTCCACGTG
>NW_020931784.1:0-1251 GCF_003984885.1 Neopelma chrysocephalum | reverse complement strand
AGCCTCTGTGTGTGTGTGCTGGCATCGTGGCAGCTCCAATCCCAGCAGTCAGGCCTTTCCCAGTGGGAACAAGAGCCAAAACATTCCCCAATCCCAGGATTGCAGCTCCATTTGCCCCAAACTTCCAGTGGAGCCGATTCCCGCCAGCCTTGGCCGTGCCCTCCCACCCATCCCCTGAGCCCCGCTGGCGTTTGCTGCTGCCCTGCCTGATTCCCGGGCACTAATCCCGGGCAGGGCCGTGCTCAGGCTGTCCCAGGGCCTCGGGGCTGTCACGGGTGGCTTTGCTCGGCCTGATCTCGGCCCCGATGACGAGGCGGCTCCGCTGCCGATTAGGATTTGTCTGCCCACCAACCGCCGGCTAAAAATAGCGGCTCGGGGCGGCTCTTCCCGGGCACTGCCGGGCTTTTGGGGTGGGGAAACCTCGGTTCAGTCACTTGGTTTAGCCCTCTGGGGAAGAGAAGGCCCCGGGGAGACCCTCTAGCAGCGTTTCCAGTGTGCGAAGGGGGCTCGTGGGAGGATTGGAGAGGGGCTTTTCCCGAGGGCGTGGAGTGACAGGACAAGGGGGAACGGCCTTGAGCGGAAGGAGGGCAGGGTTAGGTGGGATATTGGGAAGAAATTCCCCTGTGAGAGTTGGGAGGCCTTGGCACGGGTTGCCCAGAGAAGCTGTGGCTGCCCCTGGATCCCTGGAAGTGTCCAAGGCCAGGTTGGAGCAACCTGGGATAGTGGGAGGTGTCAGGGCTGGAACAGGATGATCTTTAAGGTCCCTTCCAACCCAAACCAGTCTGCGATTCGTGGGGACAAATCTTTGTGTGTGATGAGCACCCTGGGTGTGCCACAGGCCTCTCTCCTCTTGGGAAAGGGGATGGAAGAGCTCCAGGAGCCTCCCGGGGGGGTTTTGTGCATCCAGGAGTCACGTGGAGCCTCCAGGCTGCTCTTCAGCTGGGACACAAGGGCAGCACCCCAGAGAGACACCAGGAGTGGCTCAGTCCTGCCTTGATCTGCTGCTGTCCCCAAAAGCCACTGCCCCCTCCCAGTGCCCCAAAAGGGACCCGCTCCGTTCAGGGCCAAGCCCTTGGCTGGTTCAGCCCCTCTGGAATTCCTGCCAGTCCCGTTGCTTTCAGACAGTTTCCACCCACAAATGAGCTGTGCCCTGTCTGGCACCGTGTCCCTGACCCGGCAGCATGTCCAGCACCTCCCCTGCCCGCCCTGCCCGTGTCCCCTGCCCGTGTCCCCTGCCCGTGTCCCCTGCCC
>NW_020931783.1:0-478 GCF_003984885.1 Neopelma chrysocephalum | reverse complement strand
TTGGATTGGATCTGGGAATTCTTTTCTTAAATCCCACGATTTAAGCACTGTACCCCACAAAGAGGGGGCACCTCATCCCTGTGCCCACCTCTTTTCCCTGCCAGCCTCTGTGTGTGTGTGTTGGCATCATAGCAGCTCCAATCCCAGCAGTCAGGCCTTTCCCAGTGGGAACAAGAGCCAAAACATTCCCCAATCCCAGGATTGCAGCTCCAATCCCAGCAGTCAGGCCTTTCCCAGCGGGAACAAGAGCCAAAACATTCCCCAATCCCGGGATTGCAGCTCCATTTGTTGGGACCTTCCCGGCAGGGCCGATTCCAGTGGTGACCTTGACAGGGGAATGGTTGGATTTGATCTGGGAATTCTTTTCCACCCCTAATGACCCCACGACTTAAGCACACTCATTGTACCCCACAAAGAGGGGGCACTGCCTCCCCCTCATCCCTGTGCCCACCCCTTTTCCCTGCCAGCCTCTGTGTGT
>NW_020931782.1:0-433 GCF_003984885.1 Neopelma chrysocephalum | reverse complement strand
GAGAAGCTGTGGCTGCCCCTGGATCCCTGGGAGTGTCCAAGGCCAGGTTGGAGCAACTTGGGATAGTGGAAGGTGTCCCTGCCCATGGCAGGGGTGGCACTGGAGGTTTTTAAGGTCCCTTCCCACCCAAACAATCCTGGGATTCCATGATTCTGGATTCCCTCTGCTCTGGAGCCAGGCTGGGAGAGCTGGGAATGTTCCCCTGGAGAAGAGAAGGCTCCAGGGAGAGCTGAGAGCCCCTTGCAGGGCCTAAAGGGGCTCCAGGAGAGCTGGAGAGGGACTGGGGACAAGGCAGGGAGGGACAGGACACAGGGAATGGCTTCCCAGTGCCAGAGGGTTAGATGTGATACTGGGAAGGAATTGCTGGCTGGGAGGGTGGGGAGGGGCTGGAATGAATCTCCCAGAGAAGCTGTGGCTGCCCCTGGATCCCTGG
>NW_020931781.1:0-315 GCF_003984885.1 Neopelma chrysocephalum | reverse complement strand
GTGTGTTAATTCCATGACTTTCCATAATTCCAGGCCTGTCCCTGTGTATTAATTCCATGACTTTCCTTAATTCCAGGCCTGTCCCTGTGTGTTAATTCCATGACTTTCCTTAATTCCAGCCCTATCCCACAGCCCTGGATGCCCTGGGAGCTCAGCTCTGAGTGTCCTTTGTATTAATTCCATGACTTTCCATAATTCCAGGCCTGTCCCTATGTGTTAATTCCATGACTTTCCATAATTCCAGCCCTATCCCACAGCCATGGATGCTGTGGGAGCTCAGACTCTCAGTGCCCTGTGTGTCACTTCCATGATTTT
>NW_020931780.1:0-371 GCF_003984885.1 Neopelma chrysocephalum | reverse complement strand
CCCTGCATTATTTATTGATCATTTATTGATTGCTGAGCCATCTGAGCTGGCTGGGGCCCCCTCAGGGCTCATTCCCACAGGATTGGGATGTTCCCTGATGGTTTCAGTCTCACATTTCAGGCTCGGAAGGTGGGAGAGTTGATTTAATTCCCTCAATTAACCTTGGCCATGGAGCAGCACTGGGATCACTGGAAGGGTTGGTGCCTCCCGGGTTTTATAAAGCCTTGAGTCACCACCAGCCCTCAGGAAACTTTGGGATGAGTGCCCTGTGTGTCACTTCCATGACTTTCCATAATTCCAGGCCTGTCCCTGTGTATTAATTCCATGACTTTCCTTAATTCCAGGCCTGTCCCTGTGTGTTAATTCCATGA
>NW_020931779.1:0-359 GCF_003984885.1 Neopelma chrysocephalum | reverse complement strand
GTGTGTTAATTCCATGACTTTCCATAATTCCAGGCCTGTCCCTGTGTATTAATTCCATGACTTTCCTTAATTCCAGGCCTGTCCCTGTGTGTTAATTCCATGACTTTCCTTAATTCCAGCCCTATCCCACAGCCCTGGATGCCCTGGGAGCTCAGCTCTGAGTGTCCTTTGTATTAATTCCATGACTTTCCATAATTCCAGGCCTGTCCCTATGTGTTAATTCCATGACTTTCCATAATTCCAGCCCTATCCCACAGCCATGGATGCTGTGGGAGCTCAGACTCTCAGTGCCCTGTGTGTCACTTCCATGATTTTCCTTAATTCCAGGCCTGTCCCTGTGTGTTAATTCCATGACTTTC
>NW_020931778.1:0-1111 GCF_003984885.1 Neopelma chrysocephalum | reverse complement strand
CCCTGCATTATTTATTGATCATTTATTGATTGCTGAGCCATCTGAGCCGGCTGGGGCCCCCTCAGGGCTCATTCCCACGGGATTGGGATGTTCCCTGACGGTTTCAGTCTCACATTTCAGGCTCGGAAGGTGGGAGAGTTGATTTAATTCCCTAAATTAACCTTGGCCATGGAGCAGCACTGGGATAAGTGGAAGGGTTGGTGCCTCCCAGGTTTTATAAAGCCTTGAGTCACCACCAGCCCTCAGGAAATTGGGTGATATCCTTTGGGATGAGTGCCTTGTGTGTTAATTCCATGGCTTTCCTTAATTCCAGGCCTGTCCCACAGCCATGGATCTCCTGGGAGCTCAGCTCTGAGAGTCCTTTGTATTAATTCCATGACTTTCCTTAATTCCAGGCCTATACCACAGCCATGGATCTCCTGAGAGCTTAGGCTCTCAGGGCATCCTGTGTGTTAATTCCATGACTTTCCTTAATTCCAGGCCTGTCCCACAGCCTGGGAGCTCAGGCTCTGAGTGCCCTGTGTGTTAATTCCATGACTTTCCTTAATTCCAGCCCTATCCCACAGCCATGGATGCCCTGGGAGCTCAGGCTCTGAGTGTCCTGTGTGTCATTTCCATGACTTTCCTTAATTCCAGGCCTGTCCCTGTGTGTTAATTCCATGACTTTCCATAATTCCAGGCGTGTCCCACAGCCATGGATGCCCTGGGAGCTCAGGCTCTGAGTGCTTTGTGTGTTAATTCCATGACTTTCCCTAATTCCAGGCCTGTCCCACAGCCTGGGAGCTCAGCTCTGAGTGCTTTGTGTGTTAATTCCATGACTTTCCATAATTCCAGGCCTGTCCCTGTGTGTTAATTCCATGACTTTCCATAATTCCAAGCCTGTCCCACAGCCATGGATCTCCTGGGAGCTCAGCTCTGAGTGCCCTGTGTGTTAATTCCATGATTTTCCTTAATTCCAGCCCTGTCCCACAGCCATGGATCTCCTTGGAGCTCAGCTCTGAGTGTCCTTTGTATTAATTCCATGACTTTCCATAATTCCAGCCCTATCCCACAGCCACGGATCTCCTGGGAGCTCAGGCTCTGAGTGCCCTGTGTGTTAATTCCATGACTT
>NW_020931777.1:991-2015 GCF_003984885.1 Neopelma chrysocephalum | reverse complement strand
GGGAATTCCATGATTCCAAGACTTGTTGGGACATCCTGGGACATCAGGAATTTCTCCGTTTTTCCCAATCCTTAAGGATTTGGGGTTTTATTGGGTTTTCCTGCCCCATTTTTAGGGAATTCCGTGATTCCAAGACTTGTTGGGACGTCCTGGGACATCAGGAATTTCTCCATTTTTCCCAATCCTTAAGGATTTGAGGATTTTATTGGGTTTTCCAGCCCCATTTTTAGGGAATTCTGTGATTCCAGGAATTGTTGGGACATCCTGGGACGTTGGGACTTTCTCCACTTTCCCAATACTTCAGGATTTTGTTCTTTGTTGGTCCAAACAGCCCCATTTTTTGGGAATTCCATGATTCCATGACTTGTTGGGGCATCCTGGGACAATGGGGGTTTTTCCATTAAAATCTGCTCATTTTTCCCAGTCCTGTTATTGATTTAATTGATTATTACCCTATATATTGTATATTAATATATCATTAATTATATATTAATATATCAATAATTAATAAAGAATTAATACTCTTATTACTCTTATTACTCTTATTAATTTATTGCTGTTGTTAATTTAATTGATTATTACCCTGTATATTGTATATTAATATATAATTAATGATATATTCATATATCATCAATTAACAGAATTAATACAATGCTATTATTATATGATTACTATTATTACTTTAATTAATTAATACCACATATATAATGATATTGCATATTTTATTAATTAATCAAGAATTAATGCAATACAATTATTAATTATTACTATTATTAATTCATTTGATATAGAATGTATATCTCATCTATTTTAATAATTAATATATAATCAAGACAATTATTGATAATTACTATTAATTTATCACTGCTAATAATTGATTATTGCCAGATATATAATATAATTATATTACATATTTTATTAATATATATAATCAAGACAATAAAATTATTAATTATCACGATTATAAATATATTTGAACAGTATTAATATTAAATTATTTTTATTTATTAATATAAATATATTA
>NW_020931777.1:591-891 GCF_003984885.1 Neopelma chrysocephalum | reverse complement strand
ATTAAATTATTTTTATTTATTAATATAAATATATTAATTTATATTAATAAGAATATATGAATATATTAATATATTGCTATTAAATTAATATAAATATATCTTGATATAGCAGATATATTTCTTATCTATATAATTATTAATTATTGCTATTATCAATTTATCCCTAATGTTAATTAAATTGATTATTGCAGCATATAAAATATAATTCTACTACATTTTTAATCAATAGATAATTAACACAATATAATTACTAATTATTACTATTATCAATTTATTAATATTCTTAATTAAATTGAATAT
>NW_020931777.1:0-491 GCF_003984885.1 Neopelma chrysocephalum | reverse complement strand
ATATTCTTAATTAAATTGAATATTACAGCATATAAAATAAAATTCGATTAAATATTTTTAATAATATATCATTAATACAATACAATTATTAATTATTACTATTATCAACTTATTACTATTATTGATTTCACTGATTTTTAATTAATAGATCATTAACACAATGGAATTATTAATTATTACTATTATCAATTTATCTGTATTGTTAATTAAATTGATTATCACAGAATATAAATATAGTCCTATTTCATATTTTTAATTAATATATCATTAACACAATATAATTATTTACTATTACTATTATCACTTTATTACTATTATTGATTTAATTGATTAATAAAGAATTAAATTGATTAATTAAGTTGATTATTACATCATATAAAATAAAATTCTATTGCATAATTTTAATTAACATGTCATTACTACAATTACTAATTGTTGCTATTGCCTATTCATTAATATTGTTAATTAAATTGATTATTACAGCATATAAA
>NW_020931776.1:0-822 GCF_003984885.1 Neopelma chrysocephalum | reverse complement strand
GGGAATTCCATGATTCCAAGACTTGTTGGGACATCCTGGGACATCAGAAATCTCTCAGTTTTTCCCAATCCTTAAGGATTTGGGGGTTTTATTGGGTTTTCCAGCCCCATTTTTAGGGAATTCTGTGATTCCAAGACTTGTTGGGACATCCTGGGACATCAGGAATCTCTCAGTTTTTCCCAATCCTTAAGGATTTTGGGGTTTTACTGGGTTTTTCCACCCTGTTTTTAGGGAATTCTGTGATTCCAAGACTTTTTGGGATGTCCTGGGACATCAGGAATTTCTCTGTTTTTTCCCAATCCTTAGGGATTTTGGGGTTTACTTGGGTTTCCCACCCTGTTTTTAGGGAATTCTGTGATTCCAGGACTTGTTGGAACATCCTGGGACATCAGGAATTTCTCCGTTTTTCCCGATCCTTAAGGATTTGGGGATTTATTGGGTTTTCCAGCCCCAATTTTAGGGAATTCCATGATTCCAGGACTTGTTGGGACATCCTGGGACTTCAGGAATTTCTCCACTTTCCTAATCCTTAAGGATTTTGGGGTTTTACTGGGTTTTCCTGCCCCATTTTTAGGGAATTCCGTGATTCCAGGACTTGTTGGGACATCCTGGGATGTTGGGAGTTTCTCCATTTTTCCCAATTCCTTAAGGATTTTGGGGTTTTACTGGGTTTTCCCACCCTGTTTTTAGGGAATTCCGTGATTCCAGGACTTGTTGGGACATCCTGGGACATCAGGAATTTCTCCTTTTTTCCCAATCCTTAAGGATTTTGGGGTTTTATTGGGTTTTCCAGCCCCATTTTTAGGGAATTACGTGATTCCA
>NW_020931775.1:0-2022 GCF_003984885.1 Neopelma chrysocephalum | reverse complement strand
GGATTTGAGGATTTTATTGGGTTTTCCAGCCCCATTTTTAGGGAATTCTGTGATTCCAAGACTTGTTGGAACGTCCTGGGACATCAGGAATTTCTCCTTTTTTCCCAATCCTTAAGGATTTGGGGATTTTATTGGGTTTTCCCACCCTGTTTTTAGGGAATTCCATGATTCCAGGACTTGTTGGGACATCCTGGGACATCAGGAATTTCTCCATTTTTCCCAATCCTTAAGGATTTTGGGGTTTTCTTGGGTTTTTCCACCCTGTTTTTAGGGAATTCTGTGATTCCAAGACTTTTTGGGATGTCCTGGGACATCAGGAATTTCTCTGTTTTTTCCCAATCCTTAGGGATTTTGGGGTTTACTTGGGTTTCCCACCCTGTTTTTAGGGAATTCTGTGATTCCAGGACTTGTTGGAACATCCTGGGACATCAGGAATTTCTCCGTTTTTCCCGATCCTTAAGGATTTGGGGATTTATTGGGTTTTCCAGCCCCATTTTTAGGGAATTCTGTGATTCCAGGACTTGTTGGGATGTCCTGGGACATCAGGAATTTCTCCGTTTTTCCCAATCCTTAAGGATTTGGGGTTTTATTGGGTTTTCCAGCCCCATTTTTAGGGAATTCTGTGATTCCAAGACTTGTTGGGACATCCTGGGACATCAGGAATTTCTCCATTTTTCCCGATCCTTAAGGATTTTGGGGTCTCATTACATATTTTATTAATTAATATAGAAATAATACAATGCAATTATTATTACTATTATTAATTTGCTATAGCAGATATATTTCTTATCTATTTTATTAATTAATATATAATTAATATAAGACAATTATTAATCATTACTATTAATTCATTACTGTTATTAATTTAATTATATTACAGATTTTATTAATTCATATATAATTAATACAATAAAATTATTTGTTATGGCTATTAATAATTTATTTTATCAATATTGATAATAAATTAATATTTGTTATTATAAATATATTAATTGTATAATGAATGTGAAAATATTAATATCGATATATTAATACATTGCTATTAAATTAATATTAATATATCTTGATATAGCAGATATATTTCTTATCTATTTAGTAATTAATATATAATTAGTATAAGATAATTAATAATTTATCACTATTGTTAATTAAATTGATTCTATTACATATTTTTAATTAGTATATTAATTTTATATTAATATATTAGTATTAAAATATTACTATTAAACTAATATTAATATATCTTGATATAACAGATATATTTCTTATCTATTTATTAATATATAATAAACAGTTATTAATTATTACTATTACTAAATTATTTCTCTTGTTAATTAAATTGATTATGTACAGCATATAAAATATAATTCTATTACATATTTTTAATTAATAGATCATTAATACAATATAATTATTAATTATCACTATTACCAAATTATTACTATTTTTAATTAAATTGATTACAGAATACAAAATATAATTCTATTACTTTTCAAATTAGTATATAATAATACAATTAATAATTATTACTGTTATTAATGTATTTTATTAATATTAATGTAAATTATTTTATTATTAATATTACATTACTTTCAATAGTAATATTGGTATATTACTATTAAATTAATATTAATATATCTTGATATAGCAGATATATTTCTTGTCAATTTATTAATAATATAGAATTATTATAAGACAATTATTAAATATTACAATTATCAAATTATCACTATTGTTAATTAAATTGATATTACATCATATAAAAAAATTCTATTACATATTTTTAATTAATATATCATTAACACAATACAGTTATTAATTCTTTCTGTTATCACTTTATTACTATTATTGATTTCATTGATTACTACAGAATTAAATTGATTAATTAAATTGATTATTACATCATATAAAATAAAATTCTATTGCATAATTTTAATTAACATGTCATTACTACAATTACTAATTGTTGCTATTACCTATTCATTAATATTGTTAATTAAATTGATTATTACAGCATATAAA
>NW_020931774.1:0-2016 GCF_003984885.1 Neopelma chrysocephalum | reverse complement strand
CACTGACTTCCTCCTCACCTGCCTGGGGGGCCCAAGGCATCTTCCTCTTCCTCGCAGCCTCCTCCTCCATCCGCCCAAGCTTTGGGAAGGACAAATCCTGATGGGGGAGAAAAACAAGGGCTGAGCGTGTTGGCTTGGGGGTTCCTCCTACCCAAGTCCATCTCTAGAACCCACTGGGCATCCTGTAACCATAAAAACCTCCAAAACACCAAGATTCAGCCCAGAAAAACCCAAGCTACTGACATTCAGGCAAAAAGACCCTCAGAAATAGCAAGAAGACCCTTAGCCCCCCAAACTGCAAAAAGTTGAGATTTAACTAAAAAATACTCCAAAATATGAAGATTAGCCCAAAAAATCTCTCCCAGAAGTTCCCCCTCTCTGGTCTCGTCCCCTCTGGGTTTCAGAGAGTCTCCCCTGAGTGACTCTCTGACTCCTCTGGGGTGTTGGGCGTCCCAAGGGTCCCTTCTCCTCTGACTCTTGCCTTCAGGGTGCCACATTCTCAGACATTCCCCCTCTCCAGGTTCTCCACTTTGTTGTCCCGGGGATCCCAGGAGTCCCACTGTCCAGGCTTCCCCTTCTCCATGCCCCCCGTTTCAGGATCCCGGGGGTCCCGGGGCTCCTCCCTCTCCGTGCTCCCCCCTCCAGGCTGCCGGGGGTCCCCCAGCTCTGGCATCGCCCCGCTCCGCCCTCCACACTCGGCAGCTCCCGGGCTCCACACCCACCCCCGGCACTCCCGGGGGACCCCAAAACCGCTGTGTCCCCCATGCCGGCACCGGGCTGACAATGGAGCCGGCGGGGCCTGACCCAGCAACACCAACCCCCACTGCGGGGGGGGAAACCCGCATCCCCCCACCCACTGCCGGGGCTCTGCCCCCAACCCAGCCCGGCACCCCCAAAAAACACCTCCTGCCCACCCCTAAGAGCCCGCAAGGGCACAGCCCTGCACAAGGGCCGGTTGTGCCCAAGGCAACCAAACAGCCCCACAGGCGGGGGGACACCAGAGGCTGCCCCAGGGCAACCAGAGCAGGGAGCGGATCGGGCCCCCTGACACGTGGGCAGGCTCTGGGTTCAGCCTGACCAGGGGCATTTTGGCACCAACAGCATGGCACCCAAAGCTGGCTCGGCACAAGGGGCCTGAACTCCCCCCCTCTCCAGGCTCCCGGGGCTCTCCCAGCTCCCCCCTCTCTCCAGCCTCCTCCACTCTCCAGGGATCAAGGCATGGAGACAGGGATGGACCGCCACAGCAACACTGCTCTCGCTCTTCCCCTTCTCCCACCCCTTTCCCGGGCCGTTTCCCAGTGTGGATTTGCTGGTGTTTGATGAGGTGGGAGCTCTGGCTGAAGCTCTTTCCGCATTCCCCACACGAATAGGGCCGTTCCCCAGTGTGGATGCGCTGGTGCCGGATCAGGTTGGAGCTGTGGTTGAAGCTCTTCCCACATTCCCCACACGTGTAGAGCTGTTCCCCGGTGTGGATGTGCTGGTGGTTGAGAAGGTCAGTGCTCTTCCTGAAGCTCTTCCCACATTCCAAGCACCTGAAGGGCTTCTGCCTGCTGGGAGGCTGCTCAGGGACCACCAGGTCACAGCTCTGCCTCAAGCTCTGGCCGCCTTCCCGGCACAGGCTGGGTCTTTCCTCCTCAGAGCACCCTGGGCTGGCTTTGGAGCCCCTCCTGTGGGGGAATCTCTGGCCCTTTTCCTCCCCGCTGCCTTCCTGCGACGTGGAGCCCTTCAAAACGGCCTCTCCCACCAGGGTCTCACGGGGGGGATTTGTCCTCCGGGCTCTCCGTCCTCAGCTCGGGGCCTGGGGCAGGAAGCAAGAAGGACAGGGAGGGGATTTGCCTCCAGCCCACAGGGAAGGCCAAGGACATCCCCCCAACTCCGGCCCCGGCAGGACGGCGGCGGCAGCGGGGTTGTCCTGCAGCCGGGGGCCATGCTCGGCTGCCAGAGCCAGCACAACACCAAAACAAAGGGCCACTGACTTCCTCCTCACCTGCCTGGGGGGCCCAAGGCATCTTCCTC
>NW_020931773.1:0-565 GCF_003984885.1 Neopelma chrysocephalum | reverse complement strand
CTCCTGCTCTCTGGAGGCAGCATTCCCGCAGCATTCCCACAGCATTCCGGCTGTTTCCAAGCGTGGCTTTAGCCAGTGAAGTGCTCGCATTAATCCACTCCACCCCTGCTCCCACGGGTGGCTGTGGATTCAAGATTCCTATTATTCATCAGAGAATCTAAACAGGAGGGGGATTTCCCCTGTCCCACGGGCACCTCCTGCACTGCTCACCTTGGGGCTCGTGCCAGCGGTGGGATTGCTCATCCCGGGATGTTGGCCTTGGGGGGGATTTTCCAGAACCTTCCTTAAAATAAAATCCCATATCAGGGGTCGGGGTGAACAGCCCCCTTGCAGTCAGTGTTCCTTGGGAAGGGGTTGTCAGGGAGGATGGAGTCGGGCAGGAGGATGGAGTGTGGGTTGCCTGATGCCGGTGGTGCAGCTCTGAGGACAGAGCCACAGTGGTGGGAGCTGTGAGATGGACAGACAGACACACTGAGGAGCAGAGCCACAGTGGTGGGAGCTGTGGGATGGACAGACAGACACTGAGGAGCAGAGCCACAGTGGTGAGAGCTGTGGGATGGACAGA
>NW_020931772.1:0-562 GCF_003984885.1 Neopelma chrysocephalum | reverse complement strand
CTCCTGCTCTCTGGAGGCAGCATTCCCGCAGCATTCCCACAGCATTCTGGCTGTTTCCAAGCGTGGCTTTAGCCAGTGAAGTGCTCGCATTAATCCACTCCACCCCTGCTCCCACGGGTGGCTGTGGGTTCAAGATTCCTGTTATTCATCAGAGAATCTAAACAGGAGGGGGATTTCCCCTGTCCCACGGGCACCTCCTGCACTGCTCAGGGCTCGTGCCAGCGGTGGGATTGCTCATCCCGGGATGTTGGCCTTGGGGGGGATTTTGCAGAACCTTCCTTAAAATAAAATCCTGTATCAGGGTTCGGGGTGAACAGCCCCCTTGCAGTCAGTGTTCCTTGGGAAGGGGTTGTCAGGGAGGATGGAGTCAGGCAGGAGGATGGAGTGTGGGTTGCCTGATGCTGGTGGTGCAGCTCTGAGGACAGACCCACAGTGGTGGGAGCTGTGAGATGGACGGACAGACACACTGAGGAGCAGAGCCACAGTGGTGAGAGCTGTGGGATGGACAGACAGACACACTGAGGAGCAGAGCCACAGTGGTGAGAGCTGTGGGATGGACAGA
>NW_020931771.1:0-1112 GCF_003984885.1 Neopelma chrysocephalum | reverse complement strand
AAAAGCGATTTTCCATTGTTATTCACGGGAATTTCCAGTAATCAAGTCGAATTTCCATTAATAAAAGGGATTTTTCCATTAATAAAGGTGATTTTCCATTAAAAAGTGATTTTTCACCAATAAAAGAGATTTTTCTGTTAATAAAGTTGATTTTCCACTGAGATGGTTTTCCACAAATAAAAGCGATTTTCCATAAATAAAAGTGATTTTTTCCATTAATAACGTTGATTTTCCATTAATAAGTGATTTTTCCACTAATAAAAGCAATTTGTCCATCAATAAAAGGGATTTTCCATTAATAAAGTTGATTCTCCAATAACAAAGGTGATTTTCCATTAATAAAGGTGATTTTCCATTAATAAGTGATTTTTCACTAATAAAAGAGATTTTTCCATTAATAAAGTTGATTTTCCATTAATAAGAGATTTTCCCACGAATAAAATGGATTTGTCCATTAATAAAAGGGATTTTCCATGGATAAAGTTGATTTGTCCATTAATAAAGGTGATTTTCCATTAATGAGTGATTTTTCCATGAATAAAGTTGATTTTCCATCAATAAACGGGATTTTTCCCTTCCTAAGAGCGATTTTCCACCCGTGAAGTCGATTTCCCAATTCCAAAGGTGATTTTCCATGGATAAAGACAATTTTTTTTTCCCACCTGGAATTTTCCCTAAATCTGCAGATTCCCACGAGATTCCCGTTAACTTGGGAAACCTCCGGAAAAACAACCAAATCCCATAAATTCACTAAAAAAAAAAACCCTCCATAAATCCATAAATCCCTAAATCCATAAATCCATAAATCCCTAAATCCCCAAATCCATGAGTTTTGTTCCCCTCCGGATCCGGAAGCGGCGGCTCCGGGAGCGACATCCCCGTTTCCCAGGTTTTTTTAACCCCGGGGGAAAAGTGAGAACGGGACGGAAAATCCCGGAATAGAAATGAAATCCCGGCTCCTCCTAATCCCGACTTAATCCCCCGCCCGGCAACGCTCCGGCCCCTTCATTCCAACCCCACTCCCGCCCCGGATTTCCTTGGAATTACGTCATTACGGGAACGACGACGTCGGACAAATCCCCTCCTGATCCCCCCGTGGGAAGCGGAGAATC
>NW_020931770.1:0-1164 GCF_003984885.1 Neopelma chrysocephalum | reverse complement strand
TTTCCATTAATAAAGGTGATTTTCCATTAATAAGTGATTTTTCACTAATAAAAGAGATTTTTCCATTAATAAAGTTGATTTTCCATTAATAAGGGATTTTCCCACGAATAAAAGCGATTTGTCCATTAATAAAAGGGATTTTCCATTAAAAAAGTTGATTTTCCAATATCAAAGATGATTTTCCACAAATAAAAGCGATTTTCCATAAATAAAAGTGATTTTTCCACTAATAAAGTCGAATTTCCATTAATAAAAGAGATTTTTCCATTAATAGAGTTGATTTTCCATTAATAAGAGATTTTCCCATGAATAAAAGTGATTTGTCCATTAATAAAAGGGATTTTCCATGGATAAAGTTGATTCTCCAATTACAAAGATGATTTTCCATTAATAAAGGTGATTTTCCATTAATAAGTGATTTTTCACTAATAAAAGAGATTTTTCCATTAATAAAGTTGATTTTCCATTAATAAGAGATTTTCCCACGAATAAAAGCGATTTGTCCATTAATAAAAGGGATTTTCCATGGATAAAGTTGATTTGTCCATTAATAAAGGTGATTTTCCATTAATGAGTGATTTTTCCATGAATAAAGTTGATTTTCCATCAATAAACGGGATTTTTCCCTTCCTAAGAGCGATTTTCCACCCGTGAAGTCGATTTCCCAATTCCAAAGGTGATTTTCCATGGATAAAGGCAATTTTTTTTTCCCACCTGGAATTTTCCCTAAATCTGCAGATTCCCACGAGATTCCCGTTAACTTGGGAAACCTCCGGAAAAACAACCAAATCCCATAAATTCACTAAAAAAAAAACCCCTCCATAAATCCATAAATCCCTAAATCCATAAATCCATAAATCCCTAAATCCCCAAATCCATGAGTTTTGTTCCCCTCCGGATCCGGAAGCGGCGGCTCCGGGAGCGACATCCCTGTTTCCCAGGTTTTTTTAACCCCGGGGGAAAAGTGAGAACGGGACGGAAAATCCCGGAATAGAAACGAAATCCCGGCTCCTCCTAATCCCGACTTAATCCCCCGCCCGGCAACGCTCCGGCCCCTTCATTCCAACCCCACTCCCGCCCCGGATTTCCTTGGAATTACGTCATTACGGGAACGGCCACGTCGGACAAATCCCCTCCTGATCCCCCCGTGGGAAGCGGAGAATC
>NW_020931769.1:0-428 GCF_003984885.1 Neopelma chrysocephalum | reverse complement strand
TTTCCATTAATAAAGGTGATTTTCCATTAATAAGTGATTTTTCACTAATAAAAGAGATTTTTCCATTAATAAAGTTGATTTTCCATTAATAAGGGATTTTCCCACGAATAAAAGCGATTTGTCCATTAATAAAAGGGATTTTCCATTAAAAAAGTTGATTTTCCAATATCAAAGATGATTTTCCACAAATAAAAGCGATTTTCCATAAATAAAAGTGATTTTTCCACTAATAAAGTCGAATTTCCATTAATAAAAGAGATTTTTCCATTAATAGAGTTGATTTTCCATTAATAAGAGATTTTCCCATGAATAAAAGTGATTTGTCCATTAATAAAAGGGATTTTCCATGGATAAAGTTGATTCTCCAATTACAAAGATGATTTTCCATTAATAAAGGTGATTTTCCATTAATAAGTGATTTTTCACTA
>NW_020931768.1:0-428 GCF_003984885.1 Neopelma chrysocephalum | reverse complement strand
TTTCCATTAATAAAGGTGATTTTCCATTAATAAGTGATTTTTCACTAATAAAAGAGATTTTTCCATTAATAAAGTTGATTTTCCATTAATAAGGGATTTTCCCACGAATAAAAGCGATTTGTCCATTAATAAAAGGGATTTTCCATTAAAAAAGTTGATTTTCCAATATCAAAGATGATTTTCCACAAATAAAAGCGATTTTCCATAAATAAAAGTGATTTTTCCACTAATAAAGTCGAATTTCCATTAATAAAAGAGATTTTTCCATTAATAGAGTTGATTTTCCATTAATAAGAGATTTTCCCATGAATAAAAGTGATTTGTCCATTAATAAAAGGGATTTTCCATGGATAAAGTTGATTCTCCAATTACAAAGATGATTTTCCATTAATAAAGGTGATTTTCCATTAATAAGTGATTTTTCACTA
>NW_020931767.1:0-577 GCF_003984885.1 Neopelma chrysocephalum | reverse complement strand
ATGGGCAACTTGAGACAAAATCTTAATGTCAGGTTTGATTTACAGACATACATTTCATTTCCTAAGCATTGATCCTCCCCAAAACCAAATACACAATCACATCTATACATTGGTGACAGCATTCCATTTCTTTCTGTCTTTTTCTATACATTGTCAGAAACTACTGCTTTACATTAAGATTTTTTAAACTATATTTTTAAAACTAAACCACTTTTTGCTGTTTAAAGAAAACCCTGTGAGCAATGACCTACTTAGACAATTCAGGTTCAGTTACATGCAAACATTCATTTTTATAAATTAACTTTACCAAAACATTACTTATTGAATATTCCAAATTTTGCATGGCAGATTGGCAAACAGAAAAAAGTGGTTTAGTTTTAAAAATATAGTTTAAAAAATCTTAATGTAAAGCAGTAGTTTCTGACAATGTATAGAAAAAGACAGAAAGAAATGGAATGCTGTCACCAATGTATAGATGTGATTGTGTATTTGGTTTTGGGGAGGATCAATGCTTAGGAAATGAAATGTATGTCTGTAAATCAAACCTGACATTAAGATTTTGTCTCAAGTTGCCCAT
>NW_020931766.1:0-642 GCF_003984885.1 Neopelma chrysocephalum | reverse complement strand
GAACTGAACTCCTCCTGCACCTGGGGAAGAATAATCCCATGCACCAGTACAGTCTGGATCCTGACCTGTTGGAAAGCAGCTCTGCAGAGAAGGACCTGGGCATCCTGGTGGATGACAAGCTGTCCATGAGCCAGCAATGTGCCCTTGTGGCCAAGAAGGCCAATGGTATCCTGGGGTGCATTAGAGAGGTGATCCTGCCCTTCTACTCAGCCCTGGTAAGGAACATATGAAGAGCTGTGTCCAGTGCTGGGCTCCTCATTATGAGAGAGACATGGAGATCCTGGAGTGGATCCAGCAAAGGACAACAAAGATGGTTAAGGAATTGGAGGATCTCTCATATGAGGAAAGGCTGAGGGAGCTGGGCCTGTTCAGCCTTGGGAAGAGACAACTGAGAGGAGACCTCATAACTTTCTATAAGTATCTGAAGGGACGATGTCAAGAGGTGTTAACTGGGCTTTTCTCAGTGGTGCCAAGCAATAGGACAAGAGGCAATGGGCAGAAACTGATGCACAGGAAGTTCCACTTGAACATGAGGAGGAACTTCTTTACGGTGCAGGTGACCAAGCACTGGAACAGACTGCCCAGAGTGGTTGTAGAGTCTCCCTCACTGGAGATATTCAAGAACCATCTGGGTGCAATCCT
>NW_020931765.1:0-425 GCF_003984885.1 Neopelma chrysocephalum | reverse complement strand
CTTCTCTGCCCACCATCCAGGCAGGCCTGTAAGATCTGTTTATCTCTTCTCATACGAGAGAGAGAGCCTGCAACCTTTCTCTGGAATGCAGAAGGAAAAAGAATAAATCCAACTATCTTATCTTGAAGAAAGGTATTTCTTAGGCAGGAAATACTTCCTAAGTGAAACAAGCCCTTACCTCCTCGTTACAAATCTTCCAGAAGGGTATCCGCAGTTACAGTCTGTTAGGAAAAGTGTTGCCAGCAGGTCAAGAGAGGTGATCCTGCCCCTCTACTCATCCCTGGTAAGGTGCATCTGGAGTGCTGGGTCCAGTTCTGGGCTCCTCAATAGAAGAGAGACATGGAGTTCCTGGAGCGGGTCCAGTAGAGGACTACAAAAATGGTTAGAGGACTAGAGTAACTATCTTATGATGAAAGGCTGAGGAA
>NW_020931764.1:0-348 GCF_003984885.1 Neopelma chrysocephalum | reverse complement strand
CTTCTCTGCCCACCATCCAGGCAGGCCTGTAAGATCTGTTTATCTCTCCTCATACGAGAGAGAGAGCCTGCAACCTTTCTCTGGAATGCAGAAGGAAAAAGAATAAATCCAACTATCTTATCTTGAAGAAAGGTATTTCTTAGGCAGGAAATACTTCCTAAGTGAAACAAGCCCTTACCTCCTCGTTACAAATCTTCCAGAAGGGTATCCGCAGTTACAGTCTGTTAGGAAAAGTGTTGCCAGCAGCTCAAGAGAGGTGATCCTGCCCCTCTACTCATCCCTGGTAAGGTGCATCTGGAGTGCTGTGTCCAGTTCTGGGCTCCTCAATAGAAGAGAGACATGGAGTTC